>NW_022991942.1:50000-175000 GCF_902827175.1 Gymnodraco acuticeps | reverse complement strand
ACCGCAGCATCCTGACTCGTTACCGCAGCATCCTGACTCGTTACCGCAGCATCCTGACTCGTTACCGCAGCATCCTGACTCGTTACCGCAGCATCCTGACTCGTTACCGCAGCATCCTGACTCGTTACCGCAGCATCCTGACTCGTTACCGCAGCATCCTGAATACAACGAACAGATTCAGAGACAGTTTCATCCCACAGGCGATAAGACTGTTAAACACCTGAACTGCTGTAACAACATCCATACAATTCTGCTACTTAGTAATCATTTATCTATTTACCTAATATATCATTTAAATAGCTTGCATATAGACTCTTATTTCACTATTTTACTTTTTTTTTTAAAACTATTCCTTTCTTTTTGCAGTTACTTTGACTTTTTAATATTTACTTGCACTATATTTGTCTGTTTTTCTATAATATTGTGTTGCACTGTTGGAGAAGCCTGTGACTGAAGAATTTCATCGACATAACTACTCTGTAACTATGGTTGTATGACTAATAAATAACTTTGACCTTGACCTATACAATCTCTCAGGGAACATCCTCTAATAAGCTCACTAAACAAATATCAGTTCACAGAAATGTTATTTAATTTGTACAAGTGGCATGTTTGTATTGAACAGGTTATTTAACAGTGGAATAAAACTATTTTAAACTATTGGAAAGCACGGAAGATGTGTGTGCATTGAGATTAACCATTAAGATGACAGAAACATGAAGTCATGAACACTAACCCAGACATTGGTTGTCTAACTTGAACCTAAGACACTTAGGTGTCTCAATAAGGGGAATGTCAACACAGACACCTGTCAGCCCGCACTCTGCTGTTCCTCAGCGCCGCTCCCCCTCCCTCCGCTGATATTATGAATGAAAAGCGTAGTAATCATAGATAACAGGGCAGGGTCCGTGACAGTTTGTTTTCATCTGATTTCAAATAAACAAAGTCTTGGTTTTTAGAATATTAAACGTGTTTCGCCAAATTCAGATGATAAATACAGCTTTGAAGCTTGTAACGGCATAATTACAAGAGGCAACTTACAGTAACGTCACAGCAGGCATAACAACAGCCGGTGTTTCCTGTGAGGGTTTCCCTGGGAAACAAACACAATACACACAAACGCGTCACAGATTATTTCACGGTATTTGGCTGCCGAACTAAATCATGCACGCAGCTCGCGACGTAACTAGGAGTCGAGTGAACAGTGTCAGTAGGCCTACTACAAGTAAAAAAAAAAAAAAAAAGATTATTTATTTTTTATTAATTACGTTGCCCATCCCTGACATATAGTGTGTGTGTGTGTGTGTGTGTGTGTGTGTGTGTGTGTGTGTGTGTGTGTGTGTGTGTGTGTGTGTGTGTGTGTGTGTGTGTGTGTGTGTGTGTCTGTGTGTCTGTGTGTTGCGGTTGTCCTCTCACCGCTTCTCTGCTAAAACAAAGGCGATCCACACACCCCTGTATCATTTCAGAAATTGCTCCACATACCGGAGTTATCTACAATCTCTGATAGCAACTCCCCTTCCTGCACTCATAATGATGACTACTGTCATAGGTGTGTGTGTGTGTGTAAACCATTTTTAATTTTTTTTTAATTAATTACGTTGTTTATAAATTAATCTGAGGGCCACAAAAAGAGCCATTTGCCCATCCCTGTCGTAAAATAAACATTTACTTCAGCTCGTGTTAACCACAGACATGATTTCAGGAGAACAATCCACCTATTTATTCCAAGGCAAGATATGTCGAACAACCATCCCATTGTTTGTCTATCAGAGATAATAATATGTCTTTGTTCCAATTGTATAAAAAAAACGTGCATACTGTTAAATAAATATTTAGTGTCTTATCTCAACTCCCTCAGGAGGAGGAATCCTGTCAGAAAGGGAAAAGAAAATACAAAAGTGTGTATTGTTTGCCTTGAGATAAGATTACCTTTCTCAGGCATCTCGAAGTCAAGTTGGGAGTTGTTTTTGACAGAAAACTGTCATCAGTGACGAACTGGAAGGCGAGAAAGTGGTCTGAAAACTCGCTACGCTTCATTTCATTCTCAGTTTTTTACTTAAGTGTTTAAGAGGACAAACATTACTTTGCCTTTCTCTCCTCTATGGCCTTTACATCACACTCTATTTCCCTACCAATCACATGACTGGACAAACAGAGCTGACCAATCACAGGCCAGATCTCCAGTAGACTTTCTGACTGAAGCACTCAAGTGGCGGGTAACAAATACCACTTTTCCATCTGAGCAGTTCAAGGGCCGGTTCAGAGACGTTCAGTGGCTCTCGGTACCGAAAACCGGTTCCCATTTAGAACCAACAATCTGATAGAACTGAGAACCGTGTTATTAAGAGGGTTACGTTGGATTAACCTGAGCAATAACAGTTAATGTCGAGTACAACGCAAAGGATAAAGCAGAGCCAAGAACGCAAACTGACTTAAACGCGAGACATTAAGTGGTTGCGTATCGTTTAATTTTCACTTTACTTTGAATGAACATCCCTTCGTTATCATTGACCATTTTGAAGAGCAGCACAAGCTGTTTTACTGGTGTGTTTTATACCAGCAGGTGCAATCATACACAGGCTAAACTCTTTGACGTATCAGACTATCACAAGTAAACTCATAGTGTAAAATACACCATTACAAATGCTTATAGATAACAGCAAAGGCCATAAGTACACATTCAAAGCATTTATGATGATTAATTAATATGCCAGACATATACAATATATATACAATTTGTTTTTGCAAGAATGTTGAAAATGCACTGATGATTGGAAATCTTCACGTGATCTCTAAGCAGAAAATAAGAAAAGCAGCTCAGAAAACAAATCACGATTTATTCTTTTTAAAAAAACGATTCTTCCAATACATTTATTTATTTTTTGCTTATATGTAAAAATAAATACAAATGTGTTCACCACAACTAAGCTAAAGGCGGCTGATGTTGGCCGCGATGACGTTTCGTCGTCTCATTTAGACACTTGTTAGCAACCACTGTTTTTATTAATCAGATAATATGTGGCTGCTCAACCACCACACATAATGCAATAACCATTCTCACACATACACACACTTTTAATGCACTTTATATACTATTTTTATATCAATATTTTTAACTATTTATTCCCCGTATGATTGTCTGTCCTATTGCCGTATTTTTTAGTGTTATGTATTTGTTTGTATTTTTTGCACACCGGGACAGAGTTGCACTCTGAATCTCGTTATACTCTGTGTATAATGACAATAAAAGGCTTTAACTTTAATAAGACCAGGGAACCAGGACAACGGTGACTCATTCCTGCACCACTCTATTATAAAGAAAGCAGAAGAAGGAGAGATTTGTTTGGATAAGGCGGATAGGAACATGAGGAAGTACAGTGAGAGAAAATCAGCGAAACATGTTCAGAAACACTTTCATTCATCGTGTCTAACCGACGGCTCTCAAATCTCTGAACAGGTTTGAACAAACCCGTCACGCCTGAAAAGCTGCGTTGCCAAAATACTTACTGTACATATTGTCTCTGAGCTCTTGGGATCAGAACCAACTTGTCGACATCTAAGCATTTCTCTACATACCATCAACGAAGAACAATGAGACTCATTGCACTAAGAAAATACGATTATTCATCTTTGATAAAGACTATGTTTAGGGATCGACTGTTGATATCCAAAACATCTGTCTCTGTCTGATGTGTTTAAATCATTCGAACAAACATTAAAGTAAAGGCCGAGGATTGGGATATTAGTGCCAAAAGTTGGGCAAGTTACAGCTGCCAGTGTACTTAAATGTACTTCAAATATGTAATTGCACAACTTTAATAACACTAATGGAGAAGGAACGGTACAGTCGGTGAAATCAAAGTATTACAGAAAACAAGATATCTGCTGGTGCAAGCTAATGCATGGCCTCTATTTATTATGCACTGTATTGCCATGCAACTGTTAGCTAAACCTCGGTAATTACAGGGATATAACGGATATTAAAAGGACAGGGAAATGATATAGGAGATTGGAGTTGATGAAAGATTTGACTGAAGGTTTTTGGTTAATTAAAATAACTCCAGGTGCGTCCAAAGTGCAGTCATTGTTAACCCTAACCCTTAATTTGGTGTCCCTTAATCTTGACTGTTGCTGTCATTGTGGCGAAATTGACCCCCTTATTCTTCAATAGGATCTTACTTGTGAGAACATGTGTAGTCAATGTGTTTATCAATCTTGATAGTTGGTATAAAAACAACAACAGAAAAACAGCTTGAGCACCTGAAGGCAATTATAGCAAATGGGTGGTCATTTAAAATGGTACAAATAAATAGTATGTCACATCTCGAGCTGTTGCGTGACTATAAATGTCTGTGGTCACGTTATAGTCACTTTGTGAAGTTTGTCAATATTGACGCACCCTAGAGAAGGTGAAGCATAAGGTGAATAGTCCTCTGATAGTCCTGAGGTTTTACAATTTTGAGGATGGATAATGCTGTCAGGATTATAAATTAGACCCTAAAAAGGATCATCTGTAATCTCCTCTTGACAGCCTGTTGACATTTTTGACAACGGACTTGTTGAGCCTGTTGTTTGCATTTCACATTTTGCTAACCACATGTGGTGATTTATTGGTGTCATGTGTACCTGTTGGCTTAATATTTTCTCTCTGAACTGTCAGAGGTGACAGCACCAAGACATTTCAACTATTCTCATGACTCTTGGATGAATGCAAGGATGTAACAGAGGGGGATTGGTTTATTACCGAGTTCATGACCTCGTTACTGGAGCAGACAGGAGAGGAGAAATATGGTTGTGGTGTTGGTGTTAAGAGACCTTTCAAAGTGACGAATATTTAATCTGAGAAACTTTTGGAATTTTTGCGTAAAGTGGGTTTTCAAAGAATACAAAAACAATGTAATTTAAAGTTTCTGGAGTGCTCATTGTACCATATACTATTGCAGAAACTACACCGATGTCGTTCATATCATTGATTTTTGTCAAAGTCTAAACAGAATTTTACATTCTTTGCTGTATTGTAATGTATGATGTGTTTTCACATTATGTTCCCTGTTGAAAAACACCCCATACGATCAATGTAGTAAAGAACATCTGACATTAAGTTGTGTTTTGTTGTGCGCATAAGGACAGCCTTTGGTTGCTTTTCTACTTTTATAGAACCGTCTCAAATCAATGACTTCCTTTTTCCAACCATTTCATTTTCCACAACACAGTTCTTTATACAATCAGACGATCAGACAGATTAAAAAAGAGAAACTGAAGGCGAGTGCTCCTGAAGCGCCAAATAAAAAATCCCCCATTGCACAAGAAAAACTGTTAACGCACAACTGGAGGAAGTCCAAAGGGTTGAAGTGGAACAAGTTATCATGTTCTCAGACTTCCGCAGGGTTGAACGGTTTTATCATAACATGAATGAATGGTTGCTTAAACTTTAAACAATAACTATGTATGCATAAACCTCGGTTTTACTTGAAGGCATGTGTCTCATATAATTGTTGGGTTTGGCAAGTATAGATGCCAAATTTAACTGGCATCTATGTTAAAGATTAGGCTTTGTTGCAAAGAGATACATATTAACTGATGTTTGCCAAAAATGTGACAACCAAATAATAACTTGATGAATAACTGTAACTTTTTTGAGAAGAGATTGGCAGTTAGTAATCTAGATGGATATAAAGATAAATCAGGGAAATATTTTGTCAAGGCTGGAGAGCAGTGTAGCCTACAAAGGATCCAAATTCAGTTCCTTCAAATAAAAGCCCTCTTTTGGCAATTGAGCAAAACAAGGCAAATAAACAAAGCTCACTCTGAGCATCCAACATCAACATTCTCACAACAATTGAAAGAAAAACCAGAACTTAAATACACACAAGACTAATCACAAGAATAAGACACAGGTGGGGAGAGAAGAGAACACACAGGTGAACACAATCAGGTAATCAAACAGGAACACAGAGAATGGAAGTAAAAACAGAGATAGCCTAACACAGGGTAAATTAAGCAACAAAAGTGATGAAGTGTTTAAAACCCGGTCAACCTACAGACGGAAATATATTACCTGTCAGTGTGCTCTTTAGCTAGCTAATGTTAGCTACATTGCTAACTAGCTAACACCAGCCGGCTATCTTACAAGCTAACTTCCGAACGTTAGCTCTCTACTTAAAAAGCTAGCGTTCGCTATCTATCTAACTAGTACGCTTGTTTACGTTGCTTACCTATCTAACAAGCTAGCTTACATTTGTTATCTATCTAACTAGTAAGCTTGTTTACGTTGCTTACCTATCTATCAAGCTAGCTTACATTTGTTATCTATCTAACTAGTAAGCTTGTTTACATTATTTACCCATCTAACAAGCTAGCTAAAGTTTGCTATCTATCTATCTAATACGCTTGTTTACGTTATTAACCCAACTAACAAGCTAGCTAGCTATTGTTTTAGCTACAGTATATGGCTAGGTATGGCCAAATTGGTGATTCTTATAATTGTAGTTATTTATTTAACACCCTATTGTTAAACTTGCCTTTTGCACTAAACAATCATTAAAATAGTCATTACAAAAACATGTTGCTGCCACAAAATGTATCTATTGATTCGTGTTCACCAACACGGTTTTCGCATTTTTTTTTTCGTGTCACACAGAACGATTTTAAAAGCAATGTAAATAATAACAAATTTGAAGGAAAAAGAGATAAAAAAAATACAGATTTCAGTATTCTGACACAGAACGATTTTAGAAGCAATGTATTTCTATTGGTAGTATGTTTCATGCCTGCACCAAATAATAACAAATTAGAAGAAAAATAAATAAATAAATACAGATGTCAGTATTCTGAGGCTCTGAGCCATTTCTTTTCCTCGCGGACGGCAACAAAACTCCGACATTATACTATTTAAAATAATAGGGTTAGGGTAAGATATTGAGTAAGAAAATGTTTTTATGAACCCCACAGACAGAAAGACGTGGTGCAGGCACGAAACACACTACCAATAGAAAATACATTGCTTTTAAAATCGTTCTGTGTGACACGAAAAAAATGTGAAAATCTTGTTGGTGAACACGACTCAATAGATTCAATTAATTTTGTGACTATACCACGAAATGCCGTGAGACTGGGTTGCTCATAGAGCAGCTGTTGACTAAAAGGTCAGGTAACAAAAAGCGAGCTTTATTTAAAAAAGCCGATGACAAAAGAAAACAAGGAACAACTTAACATTACATCCAGGGGAGTACGAGGAAGGATCAGGACAAAAAACTTCACGGACAAACATGGAACGTGACATGAAAGACGGACAGGTAGCATGGGCGAGAAGAGACGATGATCAAACATGGAGCACAGGGGAAGACAAGACTAAATACACAGAAGAGTAATCACAGGACAAGACACAGCTGGGCAGAGGAGGCAGAAACACAAGGTCAACAGGTGAACACAATCAGACAATCATAGACACACCAGGGAACTACTTTGTTCTGAAAGCTGAACCTGCTGCTCCTCACAGAGAGAAGAGGAAGAGGCTGTGAATTACTTTACATTGTGGATAAGGGTGGATCGCCCCCATTGTTCTGTGTGTCAAAATGAAAGACAGACCACACACCTATCAATCATCAAACCGTGGGGTCTTATTTCATTTTCATTTTCAGTTGATTTCTATCACGTCATACCATTTCTTGGTATGGCTGTAGCCTACCCCAGCCATACCCTAGCGCCGCCACTGCAAGCAACCAACACACACCCTCTTTTTCTTCTTCTAAAGACAAAACAAGGATGACATGACAGGGACGCTATGTCAGGTTTTCACTCTTTGTTGTCTAACAGGGAGTCTAAATATACGAGCCAAAATCCTGATTGAAATGTTTGAGCTCCTTTATTAAACTGTCAAGAGGTGTTTTTGTGTGTGCTGCGAAGGTGTGAGTGTGAGGATGGCTGTGTGTGTGAATGTGTGTGTGTCCTTGTACCGTACATGTGTGGTCAGGTCATTCGACACCATCATGTCACACCTAACTCCTCAGATCTTCCTCCGACCAGCTGATGCCTGGTCGATAATCAGTGGTGTGTGTTCCCCTTATTCCACAATAAGGGGAATGTCAACACAGGCACCTGTCAACCCGCACTCTGCTGTTCTTCAGTGTCGCCCCCCCTCCCTCCGCTGAAATTATGAATGTAAAGCGTATAGTAATCATAGATAACAGGGCAGGGTCCGTGACAGTTTGTTTTCATCTGATTTCAAATAAACAAAGTCTTGGTTTTTAGAATATTAAACGTGTTTCGCCAAATTCAGATGATAAATACAGCTTTGAAGCTTGTAACGGCATAATTACAAGCGGCAACTTACAGTAACGTCACAGCAGGCATAACAACAGCCGGTGTTTCTTGTGAGGGTTTCCCCGGGACAAAAACCCAATACACACAAACGCGTCACAAATTATTTCACGGTATTTGGCTGCCGAATGAAATCATGTACGCAGCTCGCGACGTAATTGTAAAGTAAAACATTTTTATTTATTATTTTATTAATTACGCTGTTTATAAATTAATCTGAGGGCTGCAAAAAGAGGAGGTAGCTGCCGTGTGTGTGTGTGTGTGTGTGTGTGTGTGTGTGTGTGTGTGTGTGTGTGTGTGTGTGTGTGTGTGTGTGTGTGTGTGTGTGTGTGTGTGTGTGTGTGTGTGTGTGTGTGCATGCAATAAGATATGATGATTAAGGAGAGATTAGGGAAAGTTATTTCTGATTGAACCGTTAAGAGGATCTGAAGCAGATATTTAAAGTGTTGCCACAATAAGCAATAAAACAATAAGCGCTCCTTTTCTCCAGGTAGTGTTCCAATTATTGAAGTTGCGTCAGAGATATCACAGTTTGAAGGGCTTCAGTATATCTCTGTACATTGGACATTTTACCCCTTTGTGTACTTATCTGTCATTTATTATAAAGACTCCGCTCTGTCTTTTTAGTTCTTCCCTTACAATAACCCTAATTGACTCATCTCGATGTTCTCACACTGTCTTTTACATGTACAATTACTTTGCACACTATATACACTGTAAATAGTACCTATGTTTATATTTTGTTAGTTGTAGATTGACGTATAATACTGTACACTGAAGTCAATTTTATTGCATATTCGATAGAGACACAGATCTTCCACTGTCTATATGTATATATTTACTGTTTAAGTTTGTCTGTTATCTATTTTGTCTCATTTTATTTCATGTGTAATGTTTATATGCTGCTGTAAAGAAAAGAAAAGCACAATTCGGATCAATAAAGTTAATCTAATCCAACTTGATGTTGTCCCATAAATCCCTCTGTAGGGAACACAGGGATTTTAGCCTTTGCAGACCATTTACATGCACTAAAACCTATAGAACACACAAAAAGCATTATAGGGCCTCTTTAATTTAGATATTTGTTGGCAGTCAACACCATCTATTTTCACATATCTGAAATATTATCTGCTAAGGGACTTTTCTAATTTATAATCTTGCTAAATGTAATACATGCAAAGACATAACAGATACCAAAAGATCAACAAGAGGCACCACAGCTTCTCCTAAATAACGTTTAAAATCCCAATTTCACATAAAACCTTATATCGATATACAAACAATAACTTAAATTCAATAAGGATGGCAAAGTTCTACAAAAACCCCAAATAAATGTAAATAAAAGAAAGGATAAGTGATAACATATGTGTATATATTTGTAAAACAGCAGATAAACGGTCTTTTAGGCATTTTTTGGAAGCATTTTATAAAGCGACGGATTTATACCAAGCCATTCCAGGTTGATGTTTCACTAAATCAGATAATATGATATTAACTAAATATATCTGGATATGATGATATATCTTTTACTTTCTACTCCCAACTACCAAATGAAAGCAGGCCCATCTGAGACGCTTTTAAACGGGGCGATGTGTTTGAGGTTAAAGAATAGAAATGGGGTCGTGTTTAACGGAATAATAAAAGGATTAACGGCATAATGAAGAGCTGAGTGTGTTCGAGAGAGATGCTCATATTTCACAGAGGCAGATGGTGCTGAAGCAGGAGGGAGAAGACCGCCCAGAACTGTACGCATGTGTGTGTGTGTGTGTGTGTGTGTGTGTGTGTGTGTGTGTGTGTGTGTGTGTGTGTGTGTGTGTGAGCCCAGCAGGTCCCAGGAAACGGGAGCATATTCGCAGCAGATCTGCTTGTTGAGACTCCGTTCTGCTCCATTAAAACACGACACTCTGTTCTCCTGTCCATCTGTCTCTCTCTCCACTGTCCATCTGTCTCTCTCTCTCCACTGTCCGTCTCTCTCTCTCCACTGTCCGTCTGTCTCTCTCTCTCCACTGTCCGTCTGTCTCTCTCTCTCTCCACTGTCCGTCCGTCTGTCTCTCTCTCCACTGTCCGTCTCTCTCTCTCTCCACTGTCCGTCTCTCTCTCTCCACTGTCCATCTGTCTCTCTCTCTCCACTGTCTGTCTCTCTCTCTCCACTGTCCGTCCCTCTCTCTCTCCATTGTCCGTCTGTCTCTCTCTCTCCACTGTCCGTCTGTCTCTCTCTCTCCACTGTCCGTCCGTCTCTCTCTCTCCACTGTCCGTCCCTCTCTCTCTCCATTGTCCGTCTGTCTCTCTCTCCACTGTCCGTCTCTCTCTCTCTCTCTCTCTCCATTGTCCGTCTCTCTCTCTCCACTGTCCGTCTGTCTCTCTCTCCACTGTCCGTCTGTCTGCACTTGAATCTGTTTTTCCGCTGTTTGTATATAAACAGTCTCTCTCTCTCCACTGTCCGTCCCTCTCTCTCTCCACTGTCCGTCTCTCTCTCTCTTCACTGTCCGTCTCTCTCTCTCTCTCCACTGTCCGTCTCTCTCTCTCTCCACTGTCCGCTCTCTCTCTCTCTCTCTCTCTCTCTCTCTCTCTCCATTGTCCGTCTCTCTCTCTCTCCACTGTCCGTCTCTCTCTCTCCACTGTCCGTCTCTCTCTCTCCATTGTCCGTCTCTCTCTCTCTCCACTGTCCGTCTCTCTCTCTCCACTGTCCGTCTCTCTCTCTCCACTGTCCGTCTGTCTGCACTTGAATCTGTTTTTCCGCTGTTTGTATATAAACAGTCTCTCTCTCTCCACTGTCCGTCTCTCTCTCTATGGCCGTGGTGTTGTGTTCCCATTAATCTCAATGATATCTACTGGGAGTGTGTTGTCACCTACACAACCAGCGGAGAACACACACTACTCCACTATGTGTGTGTAAACGTCTTTCACTCATGATGAAAACAACCGGAAACACAGAATCAGGGATGATTCGGATATTATTGAAACGTGATGGTTTGGTGAAGCCATTAAAGCAAATTCTGACTTTTTTTCACAGAACTAAAAAGGCTTTGGCCCTAATTTGTAAAACGTAGCCTTGGGTTCATGTGAACAGCTTGATGAATCATAGGAAGGGCAGTATTTCCTTTATCGACTGTAAAATGTGGCACAACTTCACATTTCGCCCATGGATGCCAATAAACTCTACTTTTGTTGTACTGACTGCATGGAGGCGATTGTAGGAAACTCTGACATTCCATTTTCAATGACAACATGCCGTCGGAAGACAGACAGCTTTATAACAAACGCAGCGTCTTTTTCTCAATGCTTTGAGTCGAAAATATAGTCGAGGCCTTCATGTGGTTTTCCCTCTCCTGTGGTGAGTTCTATACGGCTGACATTTCTGTGTTCCTTCCAGAGACACAGACCCTGGTTACACAAGGCTGCGCACACTTAGAGTCAGACTTTCTTTGCATTATGTATGATATTTAAACTTATTTTAATCTTGGAAAGTGTGCATCCTCAGTGCTTTGAGGTTCAGTCACACAGAGAGTCGACCTCTGATCAGCTCAGAGTGAAACTGAGCAGAACAGCTTTAGCGTTTGGAAGCTGTCAGTGTGTGATATGAACTAAATCAATGCTGAACAACACACACACACACACACACACACACACACACACACACACACACACACACACACACACACACACACACACACACACACATACACACACACCACACACACACACACACAC
The DNA here is from genome assembly GCF_902827175.1 of Gymnodraco acuticeps. Lineage (NCBI taxonomy): Eukaryota > Metazoa > Chordata > Actinopteri > Perciformes > Bathydraconidae > Gymnodraco > Gymnodraco acuticeps. The sequence goes on along the minus strand of NW_022991942.1, from coordinate 162,970 downwards.
ACATACATACACACACACACACACACACACACACACACACACATACACACACACACACACACACACACACACACACACACACACACACATACCATGTATACATCACTTCAGGGGACATTACATTGGCTTACATGCATTTCCTGGAGACTTATCCTAACCCTTACCCATAACCAACACATGCCTAACCCTAACCCTAATCCTAACCCAAGTCTTCACCCTCAAATTAATGATTCCCCTCATGGGGACCTCCAATTTGTCCCCATAAGGGAGGCGAGTCCCCACACGTGACTGTGTAAACAGATTTAGGTCCCCACAAGTATAGTAATGCTAGACCACACACACACACACGCACACACACACACACGCGCTCACACACGCACACGCACATGCACACACGCTCACACACACACACACACACACACACACACACACACACACACACACACACACACACACACACACACACACACACACACACACACACACACACACACACACACACACACACACACACACTGTGGCAGGAGATAGCAGAGCTTTCAGCGGCTGCCCAGCTGATAAGAAACTCAGCAGGGTGAAATGAAAGTGCTTTTACATCTTCTCCTCTCAGACTCTGAGACAATTAACGAGAGTTTAAATTCAATCATCATTATTGTTCTGTTGCAGTAAAGCTTTTCCCTCGCTGTCTGACCGTTATCATCACAGTCTGCAGCCGCACATACGCTCTAATCTGTGCGTTTCATTTTGATTTCTCAGCAACAAACTTATTTTAAATACCAAAAGAGAAACATTTGAATCCTCTAGACCCAGAGAAGTTCTGCAGCCTTTTTTTATAGTTTGGCAAAAAGGCAGCGATGTGTTCAACTTGGAGAGTTGCACAAGTTATCCAGAATGTTGCATATATTTGATATGCTATTTTTCATTTTCATTTTATTTTGTATTTGAATGTTGAGCGATGAGCACACTGGTCCTGTAACAAATGAATTGGGATTAATTAAAAAAATGACTTTTTGGCTTTGTAAATATTACTTTGATTATATGTATATACATTACTATTTCAATCATTTTACTCAAAATGTCACCTTTTATTTAATGTGTTACTGTACTTGTCCTTTTGAATCTTCATTTTGACATCTGAATTTTAACAATAGCACCAAGTAAATACTACCTAGAGCACAGGTGTCAAACTCAAGGCTCGGGGGCCAAATCAGGCCATCCTGAGGGTCTCCTCCGCTCAGAGCCTGAGCCCAAACATTGATGACCTCAAGATGAGATGCCAAGTATCTGAACTAGCAATACAGAGCAGCACACTGAGTTTAATGGATGTTTCCTTCTGCACTTTCTCTCACGACAACAGGGCATGTTTGGTTTTCTCTTTGAGGGGAATAGTTTTGTTGAAGCTGTTGTTGGCCTGTGGGAAAATGTACTCATAAGAAATGACTCTGGAAAAGCTGCAGATAGAGCCATAAGAAACGAATGCAACTGATTATTTAATGTTGTTTTTATAGGCAATCATTGAAGCTTTGTTAGTTCCAGGTTTAATATGTGCAATAAGTTCATTTCAATAAGTTCTGCAATAAACATTGAACCAGTCCGGCCCTCGACTAGAACCCATTTTTTAATGTGTTTGAGTTTGACCCCCCTGACCTAAAGTATTGTATTGACTCTACAACCTGTTAAAGCTAGTCAAATGTACATGGGCAATGCGCGTTAACTGTGGGTGACGTGATGACACGTTTAAGTGTGAACCTATCTCTACTTCCTGAATCTGCTTCATGGATTTCACTTTCTTTGCTTCTTCTGTTCTGTCTTTAATTCAGCAGGTGAACCCATATGTTCATCAAATAGTGTGTGTGAGCGTAACTGTGTGTGTTAAACTAAAACGGAGCATTTCCTGTCAGCTCAGGTTTAATTTCTGCTTTTTTAAACGGTAGTCTGTGCTCATGTGTTTCAGTGTTGCTGTAGAGGCTGAATCTGTTTCATGAAAGGCAGGTTTTCAATACATTAATATCTTGCTTTCTTCTTTTCTAAGGTCACAGTGATCTGTTGTCTTAGATGATACACTTCAGTAAAAAACATCTAATTGATATTTCTGTTCTCTTGTGTTTATTTGCATTGCATTTGATACTCAGATTAAGTTACAGATTACCGAAAGGGTTGTCCAAAATATATCAGAATATGTCACCAAATGAAGGATTAACATGTTACCCGTGAGTGATAAGAAAAACAAATCCCTGACTGTTTGCATCCATTAATTATCTTGATAAAGCACTAAATGTTGAAAAATTGAGCACCTTCACCTGAGGCTGATGAATCTCTACCTGCAGCTAAATTGTTGTGTTATGACAGATGACCTGAGCGCAGTAAACTCTCCCAACAATTTGAATGACAGACAACTTTAAGGAATGCAACCGGAGCCCAAAGACAGCCAGAGAGCATCTTATCTTATCCCCTCCATGACGGGTCAGCATCGAGTTCAGGTTCCAGCTCCATCCTGTTCCCGTTCCTCCCTGTCGCCTGCATATCAGGTAACGCAGTGTGAAGTAATGGACGAGGCTTCAGGCCTTCAGCAGTCCTCAGCTGACCTTTTCAAAAACGTGTCAGAGTGTCTGTCAACAAGATCACTTCTTCAGATCCAAACTGAGGAATTCAGGGCCGTGAAGAGTGCAGAGGCCACGGAGAAATTAGGTGTGAAGAGCCTTCAAGTCCCCACCGCTAAGCTAAAGGAGGCTAATGTTGGGCTATAAAGGAACTACAGCACGGTCACATGACTTCACGTCACCACCGCTAAGCTAAAGGTGGCTAATGTTGGGCTATAAAGGAACTACAGCACGGTCACATGACTTCACGTCACCACCGCTAAGCTATAGGAGGCTAATGTTGGGCTATAAAGGAACTACAGCACGGTCACATGACTTCACGTCACCACCGCTAAGCTAAAGGTGGCTAATGTTGGGCTATAAAGGAACTACAGCACGGTCACATGACTTCACGTCACCACCGCTAAGCTATAGGAGGCTAATGTTGGGCTATAAGGGAACTACAGCACGGTCACATGACTTCACGTCACCACCGCTAAGCTAAAGGTGGCTAATGTTGGGCTATAAAGGAACTACAGCACGGTCACATGACTTCACGTCACCACTGCTAAGCTATAGGAGGCTAATGTTGGGCTATAAGGGAACTACAGCACGGTCACATGACTTCACGTCACCACCGCTAAGCTAAAGGTGGCTAATGTTGGGCTATAAAGGAACTACAGCAAGGTCACATGACTTCACGTCACCACCGCTAAGCTAAAGGCGGCTAATGTTGGGCTATAAGGGAACTACAGCACGGTCACATGACTTCACGTCACCACCGCTAAGCTAAAGGCGGCTAATGTTGGGCTATAAAGGAACTACAGCACGGTCACATGACTTCACGTCACCACCGCTAAGCTAAAGGCGGCTAATGTTGGGCTATAAGGGAACTACAGCACGGTCACATGACTTCACGTCACCACCGCTAAGCTAAAGGCGGCTAATGTTGGGCTATAAAGGAACTACAGCACGGTCACATGACTTCACGTCACCACTGCTAAGCTAAAGGTGGCTAATGTTGGGCTATAAAGGAACTACAGCACGGTCACATGACTTCACGTCACCACCGCTAAGCTAAAGGTGGCTAATGTTGGGCTATAAGGGAACTACAGCACGGTCACATGACTTCACGTCACCACCGCTAAGCTAAAGGCGGCTAATGTTGGGCTATAAAGGAACTACAGCACGGTCACATGACTTCACGTCACCACCGCTAAGCTAAAGGCGGCTAATGTTGGGCTATAAGGGAACTACAGCACGGTCACATGACTTCACGTCACCACCGCTAAGCTAAAGGCGGCTAATGTTGGGCTATAAAGGAACTACAGCACGGTCACATGACTTCACGTCACCACCGCTAAGCTAAAGGTGGCTAATGTTGGGCTATAAAGGAACTACAGCACGGTCACATGACTTCACGTCACCACCGCTAAGCTAAAAGATGCTAATGTTGGGCTATAAAGGAACTACAGCACGGTCACATGACTTCACGTCACCACCGCTAAGCTAAAGGCGGCTAATGTTGGGCTATAAAGGAACTACAGCACGGTCACATGACTTCACGTCACCACCACTAAGCTAAAGGCGGCTAATGTTGGGCTATAAAGGAACTACAGCACGGTCACATGACTTCACGTCACCACCGCTAAGCTAAAGGAGGCTAATGTTGGGCTATAAAGGAACTACAGCAAGGTAAACATTTTTTGTCTTATTTCAACTCCCTTGAGACGCTGACTGATAGATATCAGAGCGATGATAGCCTGAATTCCTCCAAATAAAAGCATATCATAATATTCATTGCTTTGTGTTTTCTTAGATTCTGCTTTAAGATTTGTATCGCTATTCAAATATACTGTGAAGATAACAAAACAGAGACATTGAAGCACCAGGAACACCTCATCCTGAAATGAAGTGAAACAGGTAATAAGTCTTAAATCTTCAGTGGATGAATTATCGCAGTGTGACCTCTAACACAGACCTCTTATTTTAAAGAAAAAGCCCCCATTAAGGGTATGATTTACAGAGTTTAACCCCCTCCTCATTCAGAAAACCATTGACCTCCAGACCAGGGGACATGAAGTGGCGCTGACTATTTTCTGGTGTTAAGGACTCATTCCCAAAACTCAGCTCACCTCCACCCGACGCTCCGACCACATCACCCCTATCCTCCATGACCTCCACTGGCTCCCCATCAAACACCACATTGACTTTAAAATATTACTTTTCCCTTTCAAAGCCCTCAACAACCTTGCCCCCCCCCCCCCTACCTCTGTGACCTCATCCAACGACACACCCCCACCCGTCGCCTCAGGTCTGCTGAAGCTAACCTACTGTCTGCAGCCCATCAGGACAAAGCTCCGGACCTGGGGTGACAGGGCCTTCACAGCCCCCCCCCTCACTCTGGAACCCCCTCCCCGGCCACGTCAGATCCGACAACACCCTCACATCATTCAAACAATCACTCAAAACTCACCTTTTCACTCTTGCCTTCAACTCCTAATCAACTAACCCCTCGCCCTCATTCCGCCTAGTTCAGCACTTTCTACTTTTGTTGTTATTTTGTTTTACTTGCTTGTAAGCGCTTTGAGCACCAGGAAAAGCGCTTTATAAATGTAATGTATTATTATTATTATTCCTGCACCACTAATTAAACCGACCAAATTATGAACTTAAGTTGATTGTTTTTCTGGTATCAGGTTGCAAATCTTCGTGCAGAATATGATACATATCAGAGCGATTCCTCCAAATAAAAGCATATCATGATATTCAATGCTTTGTCTTTTCTTAGATTCTGCCTTAAGATTTCTATCGCTGTTAAAATATACTATGAAACTAAAACAACTGACACATTTCAGCAGGTACACCCTGACCCTAGCAAAACAAAAAGCTAAGTGAAACAGGTAATAAGTCTTAAGTGTCTCCCTCTCTGTGACCTCTAACACAGACCTCTTATTTCAAGAAAAATAGCCCCCATTAAGGGTTTGATTTACAGTGTTTTTAACCCCCACCTCTCACTAAACACCGGTATTTAGTTAAGTATTTCAGGATGACAACCAAAAACACACTCAGCAAATAAAATATATGATAGATATCAGAGCGATGATAGCCTACATTCCTCCACATAATGGCATAGCATTCATTGCTTTGTGTTTTCTTAGTGGATGAATTCTCTGTCTTTCTCTCTCTGTGACCTCTAACACAGACCTCTTATTTTAAAGAAATAGCCTCCATTAAGGGTTTGATTTACACAGTTTTACCCTGATAAGGATCTTACAGGCCGCAGCAGGCTGAACACCAAGAGGAAACTCTGAAACACAAACGCCTCCATTCATGGAGGATAAGAAATGTGCCGTGGGCCAACTTTCAGAAGGGAACTCTTGCACACCTCATAATCACATTTAACTGTCAACCTGCGCCTGTGATACACATGCAAACCTGATTTTAATGTATTCATACATGGGAGGGTTATTTTTAAAATGAAATCCATTACATACTATAAAACCCTAACCCTGTAAAAAATGTAACCCAATCTGAGCATTGAAATATGATAATATATATATTACTTTTGGATTACCTCGGTATCAAATACAATGCAAATAAATAAAAGAGGACAGAAATATCAATAAGGTGTTTTTTTACTGAAGTGAATTACGTACTCTCAAGTGTTGACTGTCATCAAAAATTCAAAAAAAAATAATATTATTAGCAGACTCTAACTCAGCGGTTCCCAATATGTGGGCCGCGGCCCCCTAGTGGTCCGCAAAGGCATTGCAAGTGGGCCACCAAATTATTATTATTATTTATTTTTTATTTTGTACAGGCTAAAGTCACAAACGTGGACATAACAATAACATATAGGAGATGACATACCCATCTCAGACAAAAACAAAACAATAACAGGAGAAATAAAGATACAGTAGGATCACTTCAACATTTCACAAACAAAAATAGGTTGACAACCAAAAACCACCAAAAACACAACATGGCATATTTATAGTTCCTTTGATCCCACTCTTCGTTAGAGGTAATTATTTCCCATTTCATGGCGTGTTGAGCCACTACTAATCTACTCTTCAAACACCTTAAATTAAGATTACTCCTTGATTGACTTTAAAAGATATGTATTTTAGCCAGAAGAATAGTTGTATTTATGAACTGTGTGCGGTCTTCATCTAAAAGCCAAAATAAAATATTAAAGGGTGTAAATGTAATTCCAATATTTGCCGCCAAATCATTTGAAAAACATTTTGATTTGTGTGGAAACATTTTCATTATTAAGATTTATTTTTATTTTAACCTCCTTTTTTTCTCTTTCTCGTTCCTCCTTAGCAACAGTCATTACAGTCCTTAGCAACGGTCTGTTCTACTGGATTAACAACGTGCCACATATTCTGAATCGACAAAACAGAACTTTATTTAGCCTCCGTATTGTTTATGGTTGAATGTGAGCCGCACATTTTTTTTGTATTCTTAAGAGTTGAAAAAGGTTGGGAACCGCTGATCTGACTAACCAAACAATTGGTATAGCTAGCTGCTGTTTTGTTTTAGTTTAGTTTGGTTGTCTTCTAATGTTTTTTGTTTTTTGTTTAGTTTAAAAAAATATCTTTATCCAGTCTTTGTGTATTTGGATTAACGTAAAAATAGATTTAAAAAAAGTCTGATAATAATAATAATAATAATCATAAATACTATAACAATTATAATGACTGTTATCATAATTATCTTAATCATCAGTTTACATAAAAATAGGATGAGAAATGAAACTGTCTTGTAGGAATTTATTTTTTATTTATTTTACTTTATTATTTTATGTTCACCCTGGAAATGGGTGTATATGTGTACATATGTATGTTTATGTATTCATTTAGTTTTTTAGGATGTATAAACTGTCTAATTGTTGAAATAGTAGAATAAATAATAATTAATTAAACAAGACAAGAGAACAATGTGACTTTTGAAAAGAAAGATATTTAGGATCAGAAATGATTGTATTGAAAACCTGCCTTTCATGAAGCAGATTCAGCCTCTGCACCAACACTGAAACACATGAGCACAGACTACAGTTTAAAAAAGCAGAAATTAAATCTGAGCTGACAGGAAATGCTCCGTTTTAGTTTAATACACACAGTTAAGCTCACACACACTATTTGATGAACATATGGGTTCACCTGCTGAATTGAAGACAGAACAGATGAAGCAAAGAAAGTGAAAACCATGAAGCAGATTCAGGAAGTAGCAGTGGCGGTTCTAGACCAATTTGACTGGGGGGGCCACTGGGGGGCCAGTTATTTTCTGAGGGAGGCACAATAAATGCAGGACGAAAAAGAGAACTAGACAGTATGAAGTAATTGCGCATAAGAAAACAATGCAATACAGTTATTGGTATTTGTTTCAGTACATACACTGAAAAAATTGATACTTTGGACTGACTTACATTTTTTTCGCTAATTTGTTACAGCAAATATTTGTTTATTCCAACTTGATTTTTCAACCTAAAAAAATTAAGTTGAGTTAAGTGAAAAATATTGCTTCTGTCTAAGATATATATTTACATTCACACAAAGTAATAAGATGATTCATTCTGAAGACCACACATTTGTTATAACTTAATTTTTCCTTTTGGACTAACCTCATATTTATATTAGATCTAAGTAGAGTTTTTAAGTTTGTGAAAAAAAATACTTCATTTTGTTGCAGGCAATATTTTTTATTATAGCTTAAAATATTTGTATTTTATTACAAAGCAAACACTTTAATGTACATCAATACAATACTGTGTTTTGTTTACTGTAACAAATTACATTTGACTTATAACACTTTGTTTAGCTCAGTTCACATAAAGACAGGAATATGCTCTTCAAAAGACCTTAACATTTATTGGGATGTCTTTAAAAAATATGCATCACCTATTCTGTTTTATAAAATACAATATTTTTTTAATTAAAAATAAATACATCAATTGAGTAAATTATGCAACCAATTTGCACTTATGTAAAAAATAAATAAAAGTAAATCAAGATCACTTTGACTTGTTTAAAAAAAACTCATGTAGCCTTAACCAAATACATCACAAATGTGCATATGAACATGTTAAACTAGCTTGCATATCTCTCCTTTAAAATGTAAATATGTCATGCGTTTAAACCTGGCTGCCTTTTAATTAAAGACTAGAACGTATGCATGACATCTTGTTTTTCTTTACATTTTTAAACACTTCAACAATATTTTCTGCAGCTCTTAATTACAACTTCAGATAAACATGTATTAGCCATTAAGAAGGGTTTAAGTAGCATTACCAGAATCTGTGAAGTCACATTCTTTTTTAACTTCAAATGAAACATACAGAGGCCAAAGCAATTAAGCAACGCAAAATGCAGTTCAATCCCTAGCATTGCAATCTTTGAACAAGGTTGGCCTTTTGTGTCAGTTCAATCATTTCAACCAGATACGAGTTGTTGCTGGAGGGTGTGGACAAGATGTCAGTACCGTCTGATTGAGCAGACGCTGCTTCTTCACAGACGGTAAATATGTATTCTTGGACACCATCATCAGGTATTGGGATGACCTTGATAGTTGTCAAATCTTCAAGGTCAGCCGTGGCTGTCAGGTTGACTAGTGCATCTCCAATGTCTCTGTCTTGATTTTGCATTCTAAAAACATGTGCCACAGTGACACGTCCTAAAACCCGGAAGTAAGTCAGCATTTTACCACTTCGGGTTCCTTCAACAAAAAAGCAATGCAATCTCTCCATAGGATTTTGGAAAATAGCTGGAAATAAGGTCTGTGGTTGAGACACATTTAAGAGACGGATCACGTTTTGTTCAGCCGGATAATATCCACATGTCTACCCTACTTTTATAATTTTCGAATCATAAATCTATTGATCATAAATCCATCAATTAGATTTATGATCCGGCTGAACAAAACGTGATCCGTCTCTTAAATGTGTCTCAACCACAGACCTTATTTCCAGCTATTTTCCAAAATCCTATGGAGAGATTGCATTGCTTTTTTGTCGAGGGAACCGGAAGGAGTTTACATCCGGGTTTTAGGACACACTTTCCTGACTTCATCAGTAAGTCCATTGTCTCTGGAATTCCATCAGGCAGAATTAGCTTCCTGGTGTCATCGGGATTCAGAAGAATTTGTAACTTGGCTGGCGTTTTCACGGTCATGTCAGGCAACCCAAAAGGAACTAGAAAAAACAAGAACATAAACAATGGTATTAATAGTAGTGCTGATGACTGAATGTCAGTGTATGCCTCACAATAGTGACATGCCTGGAATGACAGAGCAAATTATTTCCACCAGTAGCTCTTGTTCAATAAACATACAGATGTGAGGATTGACTTTACATGCAACAATATTAATGAAGTGCAGTCTTGTATTTTTAAATTTACTTGTACAATACATACTTTTTCTCATTTAACTTTAATATTTTAAATCACCGTACTTAACATTTGGGTACCTAACTAGATATATTATCACTTGAGATTAGAGTAGAGTAACGCAGCGTCCACACGGCAGCGTGCGTTGCAGCTAAATTCACATCGATCTCCCGCCTTGATTGGCTAGAGCTTGTACTGGCATATCATTTGATTGGCTGACGCTTCCGTAGAAGCTTGAAAAGTTGAACTTTTCTCAACTTTTGAAGCGAGCAACGGAGGCAAAGTGAAGCGACGGAAGCACAAGGCAGTTCGGCAAAGCGTGCAGTGAATGGGGGAACACACACACACACACACACACACACACACACACACACACACAAGTGCAGTGCAGGCATATTGTCATTCAAGAGATGCGTAGTTCTTTTGGAAAACATGTTTTGAGTTTAGCCTATTCACCTCGTTAGCATAAATAATACTCATTACATTGACACATGCATTATTTTTGATAAAAATAGTGGTTGTTGGTAATGTATTAGCGACCCACACAGATGTATGATTTCACTGCGTCCGTTGGCTCCCACATAACTCGAACCCTGGCTTCAACGCACACTGCCGTGTGGACGTGCCGTAAGTCTCCATTTTGAGTTTTTCAATCCTTTTTAAAAACGTACATGAAAACTACTTGCAGTTCATTTTGGAACTTACCAAATCAGCATACATTGTGACCTTCAGTGGAAACAGCAAACCTGTAAACACAAAGGAAATAAATAAATAAAGTGTATTTAAACAATCTTAATCTTGTTACGTCCCCACTAAGGTCTAGGGGACCTGGAGACAATAACATACAACCAATAATTATGCAGGAGTCAGCGTAACAGTTTACAAAAGGTTTATTTTGTAAACCCAGAACCGAACAGACATATAACTGAACCCTTAGTTGGTGAGGAGGAGGAGGAGGAGGAGGAGTCAAAGGATTGTGCCAAACAAAAGAAACAAGCATAACAAAACCAAGCCTATCTCTACATCTATCATTTGAAACAAAAACTCAAACAAAAACCCTCACTAACTAAACTACGAAGAAGTTGACAAAACAATATACAGGGGTGGCAACAATCCGCTAACCTAGTGTGTCTAAACATTAGTTAGCTACGTGGTGAGAAATGTACAGGATACCCCAGACTTACCTAACTCCCCCACCTCTCAACACACACTTTCAAAAAGGTCAGACAATACAAAGTGAATTAGTTGCTAAACACTGCAGTCTATTGCAGGCTCCTCAATCAGCAACAGGCCCAGAGTGAGAGAGCGAGAAGACTTCCTGGGTGCCTCCTTTATGGTCGGCCCTGGCTGCTGATAGGCCAGCTGAGGGGGAGAGGATCCAATCAGCCATCAGACTCAGGTGCACAGGCAGATGCCGATCAGCTGCTGATTAGCTGTGCAGAAGACAGGGAGAAGAGAGAAACACAGGAGGGAAGGAAAACCACACCAGTACAGCCTGCCTGGCACGTAACACCCAGCATAAATCACACACCCTCAAAGCATGGTCAACAAGACGGGCAGCGTGTTACAAGGAGATTCGGGTTGTTTCCCCCTCCCCACTGTTTACAGTCCTCTCCGGAGCGGCGTGGTCCGAGTGCGGGTTGCTGCAGAGCAGAGATACACCATCAGCCACATAACTATAGCGGTCCCGGAGCTTTAATAACGGCTCGCCAAAAGTATAAACATCTCTAACGCTGGCTGGGGTCTGGCTGTTAGTGTGTTTAATATGCTGCAGGTTTTTTTTATGAGCAGAGCACGCATTGAAAATGACCTGGTTTAACAGCTTAAAAACTAGTTAGCACGTAGCTAAACTTGCATAGCCCCATATAAAATACCTTATGTGAAACCAATATAACATTTGCAACTATTTAAACTTTTCACTAGTCAAACCGACACAACAAAAAATCGCCACTTGCATGATAAATGTATGAAAATTATCTGGTTAAGCCATCCTTAAAAAATGGTTACACGTGGTTAAACGTTGCTAGCTAACACATAGCCAAATTCAAAGACAGATGGTAAATTAGTTGTTTATCTTGACACGACACTAAATGGATAAACATTTAAACATAGTTTAAAACAAAAAAAGCAACCATTTCAAATCCTTACCTTATTTAAAAGTGTTTTTGGGTCAGACACTTTCACAGACAGTGGGTAGCGGTGTAATGGCGGCTGCAACAAATCTTGAAGTCACCTTGCTTTGTACGTCACGTGGTCATGTGACATGCTTTGAAGTGAAAATAACGATTTAGGTTGAATATTGTTTTTAAGTTATTTCAGGGGGGGTGTGTTTTGCTTCTGGGCAAACGGAAAAAATCATGTCAAAAACGGAAACCATGATTCTTAATTAGACCAATTTAAAAATATACTTTGATTAAATGACAGTCGTTGCACTTTTTTCAGTGTATTTATTTCAGATACTTATAGTTAGTGTGTACGCTCTATGGGTCCGACTAGATAACTTTATTTATTTTTTCATTTTCAGGGGGGCCACAGGGGGGTCCAAAGTCAGTGTTAGGGGGGCACTGTCCCCCCTGCAACCCCCTAGAACCGCCCCTGGGAAGTAGAGATAGATTCACACTTAAACACATGCACACAGACTACAGTTTAAAAAGCAGAGTTAATTATGATAATTGTGATATTTATAGAGCAATTAGCAAAGGATTACAAACTCCTGATTGCTCCTCCAAATGAAAGCAAAACACTCCCAACCAACTGATTGAATACATAATAATTAATTGTAATCAGTCACTTTCTTCCCTTTGAGCTCTCTCTCTTGTTCGGACCTGATACTTATTTTCATATTATAATCTTTTATGTTCAATTCAAAATACACATGCTAGATATAAAAAACAATTAGGAAACAATACCAGGTGTGACGGAGAGAGAGTGGAAGAGATCATAAAACTGCACACATCAGTGGTTAAAATCACTCATCAAACTGCAATGAGGAGATTTAATCTGAGAGAGTTTCCACCTGTGGCTCATAAAAAAGATGAATGGAGGAATAATTGAAACAGATCACAGTGTACTCGTTGACACAGTTATAGCACGTCTCTAGTTTAAAAGACACTGAATGAAGGATTAAGGGTTTAGGATAGATTTCTCCAAAATAGAGCTTTTTTTAAGTTAATTGATAAAAAGTCAAGCCTGGACCCTAAATGCGATTTTTTTAATGTTGTCGTTTAACCCCAAATCATGGTTTATATATCAACAGACCAGGTTAGACAACGTTTCCGGTAATACAAGTTATAAAGTAACATATATATATATATATATATATATATACAGTTGATTGATAATTAAACTGTATTTTGATCGTTCTGGTTACTCATGTGTAACAATAGTCTTAATAAAACATGCTTGTTGGCGATAAAAATGAATTGTGACGTAAAAATATTCACGCTCTGACATACAATATCTCCTCTTGTATCTCACACACACACACGCACGCACGCATCCACACACATACACACACACACACACGCGCACACACACGTACGCACACACGCACGCACACACACACACACACACACACACACACACACACACACACACACACACACACACACACACACACACACACCACACACACACACACACACACACACACACACACACACACACACACACACACACACACACACACACACACACACACACACACACACACACACACACACACACACACACAACACACACACACACACACACACACACACACACACACACACAAACCAGTGGTCTGAGAGGAGACAGACAACATGCTAATTAATGTGATTTGGGTCTGTCAGAGTCCAGAGTCTTCTTCAGATCTGAAACCGTCCGCAGGCGCAGCCCTCAACTCAGAGAGGCAAAAGTCCACACATCCTTTACTCAAGTAGAAGTACAGATACTCGTGTTTAAAAATACTCTGGTGAAAGTAGAAGTACTGACTAAACCTCTTTACTCAAGTAAAAGTAAAGAGGCTTTGAATTGTACTTCAGTAAAAAGTACCCATAACTAGCAGCTGCTTTAAAGAGTACCTGACCTCCCTTTATATCAATAGAACAATAATGTCATTGTTAGCTAATGAATGTTTCCATGCTGAACAACGGCAACATGACAACGTTTCCATTGGTCCCTCTTCTTTAGAGAAGACCAGGAAATGATGGATACACGGATCGTGTTCAAATCAATAGGCACGCAATGACTCTAAAGAATAATGATCACGCATCAAACACACATTCAGACTAAAGGAACCAGCTGTTTGGAAAATGAGAGAAGTAGAAAGTACAGGTATTTGAGTTCAACATGTAAGAAGTAGAAAGTACAGGTATTTGAGTTCAACATGTAAGAAGTAGAAAGTACAGGTATTTGAGTTCAACATGTAAGAAGTAGAAAGTACAGGTATTTGAGTTCAAAATGTAAGAAGTAGAAAGTACAGGTATTTGGGTTCAACATGTAAGAAGTAGAAAGTACAGGTATTTGAGTTCAACATGTAAGAAGTAGAAAGTACAGGTATTTGTGTTCAACATGTAAGAAGTAGAAAGTACAGGTATTTGTGTTCAACATGTAAGAAGTAGAAAGTACAGGTATTTGAGTTCAACATGTAAGAAGTAGAAAGTACAGGTATTTGGGTTCAACATGTAAGAAGTAGAAAGTACAGGTATTTGAGTTCAACATGTAAGAAGTAGAAAGTACAGGTATTTGTGTTCAACATGTGAGAAGTAGAAAGTACAGGTATTTGAGTTCAACATGTAAGAAGTAGAAAGTACATGTATTTGTGTTCAACATGTAAGAAGTAGAAAGTACAGGTATTTGAGTTCAACATGTAAGAAGTAGAAAGTACAAGTATTTGTGTTCAACATGTGAGAAGTAGAAAGTACAGGTATTTGTGTTCAACATGTAAGAAGTAGAAAGTACAGGTATTTGTGTTCAACATGTAAGAAGTAGAAAGTACAGGTATTTGAGTTCAACATGTAAGAAGTAGAAAGTACAGGTATTTGAGTTCAACATGTAAGAAGTAGAAAGTACAGGTATTTGAGTTCAACATGTAAGAAGTAGAAAGTACAGGTATTGAGTTCAACATGTGAGAAGTAGAAAGTACAGGTATTTGTGTTCAACATGTAAGAAGTAGAAAGTACAGGTATTTGAGTTCAACATGTAAGAAGTAGAAAGTACATGTATTTGTGTTCAACATGTAAGAAGTAGAAAGTACAGGTATTTGTGTTCAACATGTAAGAAGTAGAAAGTACAGGTATTTGAGTTCAACATGTAAGAAGTAGAAAGTACATGTATTTGTGTTCAACATGTAAGAAGTAGAAAGTACAGGTATTTGAGTTCAACATGTAAGAAGTAGAAAGTACAAGTATTTGTGTTCAACATGTGAGAAGTAGAAAGTACAGGTATTTGTGTTCAACATGTAAGAAGTAGAAAGTACAGGTATTTGGGTTCAACATGTAAGAAGTAGAAAGTACAGGTATTTGAGTTCAACATGTAAGAAGTAGAAAGTACAGGTATTTGAGTTCAACATGTAAGAAGTAGAAAGTACAGGTATTTGAGTTCAACATGTAAGAAGTAGAAAGTACAGGTATTTGAGTTCAACATGTAAGAAGTAGAAAGTACAGGTATTTGGGTTCAAAATGTAAGAAGTAGAAAGTACAGGTATTTGAGTTCAACATGTACGAAGTAGAAAGTACAGGTATTTGAGTTCAACATGTAAGAAGTAGAAAGTACATGTATTTGTGTTCAACATGTAAGAAGTAGAAAGTACAGGTATTTGTGTTCAACATGTAAGAAGTAGAAAGTACAGGTATTTGAGTTCAACATGTAAGAAGTAGAAAGTACATGTATTTGTGTTCAACATGTAAGAAGTAGAAAGTACAGGTATTTGAGTTCAACATGTAAGAAGTAGAAAGTACAAGTATTTGTGTTCAACATGTGAGAAGTAGAAAGTACAGGTATTTGTGTTCAACATGTAAGAAGTAGAAAGTACAGGTATTTGTGTTCAACATGTAAGAAGTAGAAAGTACAGGTATTTGAGTTCAACATGTAAGAAGTAGAAAGTACAGGTATTTGAGTTCAACATGTAAGAAGTAGAAAGTACAGGTATTTGAGTTCAACATGTAAGAAGTAGAAAGTACATGTATTTGTGTTCAACATGTAAGAAGTAGAAAGTACATGTATTTGTGTTCAACATGTAAGAAGTAGAAAGTTCAGGTATTTGTGTACAACATGTAAGAAGTAGAAAGTACATGTATTTGTGTTCAACATGTAATAAGTAGAAAGTACAGGTATTTGAGTTCAACATGTAAGAAGTAGAAAGTACAGGTATTTGTGTTCAACATGTAAGAAGTAGAAAGTACAGGTATTTGTGTTCAACATGTAAGAAGTAGAAAGTACAGGTATTTGAGTTCAACATGTAAGAAGTAGAAAGTACATGTATTTGTGTTCAACATGTAAGAAGTAGAAAGTACAGGTATTTGAGTTAAACATGTAAGAAGTAGAAAGTACAAGTATTTGTGTTCAACATGTGAGAAGTAGAAAGTACAGGTATTTGTGTTCAACATGTAAGAAGTAGAAAGTACAGGTATTTGTGTTCAACATGAGAGAAATAGAAAGTACAGGTATTTGGGTTCAACATGCAATAAGTAGAAAGTACAGGTATTTGTGTTCAACATGTAAGAAGTAGAAAGTACAGGTATTTGGGTTCAACATGTAAGAAGTAGAAGTACAGGTATTTGGGTTCAACATGTAAGAAGTAGAAAGTACAGGTATTTGTGTTCAACATGTAAGAAGTAGAAAGTACAGGTATTTGGGTTCAACATGCAATAAGTAGAAAGTACAGGTATTTGGGTTCAACATGTGAGAAGTAGAAAGTACAGGTATTTGGGTTCAACATGCAATAAGTAGAAAGTACAGGTATTTGGGTTCAACATGTGAGAAGTAGAAAGTACAGGTATTTGGGTTCAACATGTAAGAAGTAGAAAGTACAGGTATTTGTGTTCAAAATATAAGAAGTCAAAGTACTGATACCAGAAACATTTACTTAACTACAATATCAAAGTATTTGTACTCCAATACTTCCTACCTCTGGATATTAAACAATTGTTTAGATGCCAGGGCTGCAATAATAATAATAATGCCTCCCTCTCTTGGACCGCCTCCTGCATGATTAACATTTCCAATATGAGTTGGATCTTGTTTAAAGTATGATATGTTGGCATGAGATGTGAAGGCATTAACTCCTCCTTTATCACCTCAGCTGTCATTTAATGCTATTTCTCTGTTTCCAGATACCATTAAAGTGCTTGTTCTAACAGGTTAGAAACAGCTCAGGCAGTAAAGATATATTTCCCCCCCAAAAAAGATAATTAAAATGCTTCCTAAGCGAGACACTTTGAGTCAGTTTGGGCGGATTTATCTGTTAATTTCTCAAGGAATAAAGGTTATAGTTCATTTATCTTGTCTGTGGATTTAGAATTGATGGGCAGGAAATTGGAATTTGACATCATTAACAGCAAGTCGGCCATCTTTAAAGATACCCCAAGCAAAGCAGCATTAACCCTTTCAATGTTTACTTTTTAAACATCGTCTGGAAGCACTGTTTTGTGTTTTTTGCTATAACAGCATGTTGTATTCATTTCCAACACGTAAACTCTATGACGGAGATATAGCAAGCATTAGGAAGAGTAAAGACTGCAGCTCATGTGGACAGTTTGTAATACCTCTCACTGCCAGAGGGGGAGACAAAGGTCCACAGTGCTGACATTTATAAACACAAGTTAACCTATAGACAGAATTAAATGAATATTCAGTGGCCTGTTTAGCCCGCAAACTGTAGGTATCAAGCTAACTAGCGAACATTAGCTAGGAGCTACAGAGGTGGTAGAAGTACTCAGATCTTGTACTTGAGTAAAAGTAGAAGTACTCAGATCTTGTACTTGAGTAAAAGTAGAAGTACTCAGATCTTGTACTTGAGTAAAAGTAGAAGTACTCAGATCTTGTACTTGAGTAAAAGTAGAAGTACTCAGATCTTGTCCTTGAGTAAAAGTAGAAGTACTCAGATCTTGTACTTCAGTACAAGTAGAAGTACTCAGATCTTGTACTTGAGTAAAAGTAGAAGTCCTCAGATCTTGTTCTTGAGTAAAAGTAGAAGTACTCAGATCTTGTACTTGAGTAAAAGTAGAAGTACTCAGATCTTGTACTTGAGTAAAAGTAGAAGTACTCAGATCTTGTACTTGAGTAAAAGTAGAAGTACTCAGATCTTGTACTTGAGTAAAAGTAGAAGTACTCAGATCTTGTACTTGAGTAAAAGTAGAAGTACTCAGATCTTGTTCTTGAGTAAAAGTAGAAGTACTCAGATCTTGTTCTTGAGTAAAAGTAGAAGTACTCAGATCTTGTTCTTGAGTAAAAGTAGAAGTACTCAGATATTGTACTTGAGTAAAAGTAGAAGTACTCAGATCTTGTACTTGAGTAAAAGTAGAAGTACTCAGATCTTGTTCTTGAGTAAAAGTAGAAGTACTCAGGTCTTGTACTTGAGTAAAAGTAGAAGTACTCAGATCTTGTTCTTGAGTAAAAGTAGAAGTACTCAGAGCTTGTACTTCAGTAAAAGTAGAAGTACTCAGAGCTTGTACTTCAGTAAAAGTAGAAGTACTCAGATCTTGTATTTGGGTAAAAGTAGAAAAGTACAGGTATTTGTGTTGAACACAAATATCTGTACTTTCTACTTCTTACATGTTGAACATTTCAAAGCCTCTTTAGTATTTTTAAACACGAGTATCTGTACTTCTACTCGAGTAAAGGAGGTGTGTACTGTTGCCTCTCTGGGCGGTATAGATTGAGCAGCGTGAGAGTGTTACGTCAGCTGGATTCATTTCCTCCAGGCTCTCCTGCTCTGATCAGGTTCACCTGCTGCCGCTGGCTTCATGCCCACCTTCTGTTGCGGGTTATTTCTGGACCTACTTTCCTCCCCTTTATTAATCTCCTCCACCTCTTTATCAGAATCAGAATACCTTTATTAGTCCCACAGAGGGTACATTTACATTGTTACAGCATAAAAGAGCCAAATACATCTAAGAGGCATGCATACAAAATATATATTAAAGATACATGAACAATTATAATAAAAAAGATACACAATTTACAAAATACACATCCTGTAGTTCTGAGGATTTAGCAGCCAGGTATATATTGCACAGCTATTAACGGCATATATATTGCACATATTGCACATCATTGGTATTTAACAATGTAAATACTGCTATATTTTACTTTATTTTGTGATGTTATTGATGTTTTGTTAAAGTAATTTTCTATCTGTGTTGGCACGAGATGTGTTGGCGTCAGCGATGTCAACAGTGACATCATGACGTTGCTCTTATAAGGATCTTGGCCGTTGAAAAGCAAACTGGGTTGCATTTGTTTAGAACGTTATTCCATTATATTTCAATGTAAATACTGCAATATTTGTACTATATTTTTTATTATTTTGTTATGTTATTATAGTTTTCTTAAAATAATTTTCTATCTGTGTTTAATTTGTTTTACTTTTATGTATGCACCACGACACCAAGTCAAATTCCTCGTAGGTGGATATTTCTGGACCTACTTTCCTCCACCTCTTTACCCAACCAAACAGCCATCTTTTCCAGTGTAAATACTGCTATATTTTACTCTATTAGTTTACGTTATTTTCTTAAAATAATTTTCTATCTGTGTTTTACATTTTTGTTTTACTTTTATGTATGCATCACGACACCAAGTCAAAGTCCTCGTCCGTGTTGATCTACCTGGTGATAGACCTGATTCTTCCTCCGCCTGCACAGGAACACATGCTGCTCCAGAACCAAGTTGAAACAAGAATGAAAACGAGGTGTTTTCACTTGAAATAAGTACAACAATCTGCCAATAGAACAAGTGAAAATTAGCTTGGTAAGATCTCTTGAAATAAGAAGGGATATTTATATAAATCACATCTTGTAATCAGCTGGAGAACTCATTCTGAACTATATTTGGGTCAGGATTCTCATGTTATGTCACGTTTTTAGTTTTGTATGTCTTGTTTTGGGTGTTTTGCTGTTCTCCCTGTCATGTTTTCCTCCTTGTTTATTGCCTGGGGGGTGTACTACGAAGCAGGATTTTCGCTTAGCCGGCTAAATTCAGGGAAAACTCCGGCTTTCCGGTCCTACGAAGCTGGTTCTCTTTTTAGCAGGCTAGATCTCCATGGTAACTTATGCTTAGCGGCTAACCTGGTCGGGAGCAGGTTAGGTTGCAGGCTAAGAGCTCAACTCAGTGAAAGCACTGCCTGCTGACCAATCAGAGCTCAGTGTGCGGAGTTTAAAGCGATCAAGTCATATTACAGGAGAAAGGAAATACAGAAAAGCTGCCGTCGCAGGAAAGACGGCCGGTGTTGCAGTATAACTTGAGTCATGACAACTGGCGACATTCTATTATTTTCGTCATAGGAATCCGGGGCGTGTACATTGAGGACCCATTGTTGACTTACCATGTCGATCGCCTCGTTTGTCGTTTACGTTCATCTTTTGCTATATCTGCCTTCCTAAGATCACTTTGATGCACATTCAGTACTCGTATGTGAGGTTGTGGGTGAGAGGTGGATATCGTGACGCTTACAGGGAGGTATCGAACATTACAAAGTAGGTGACTGTGTGGATGCCTGTTCAAAATATACTGTCTTTTTTAAGTAATAGCCTACGTTACATTACAATATTACTGTCTCTGAAATGTAATGAGTTACACTACTTTTATATTAGCTTACTTTTGAGTTACTTTACCAAAAGAGCATCAGGACTGTTTGAGGCAGATGATAGCTATGTGATTAACATGATGATTCAGCCTCTATGGAGAGAGACATGTGACAAGCATGCTCATTTCTGACGTGGAGCTAATCTGATAACTCCCTCTCTTGGATATCAGCATGTGAAGGACACTGTTCAGGAACTAGTTGATGCTCTGTATGTGATGACTCCTTCCATTCTGGAGAGGATCACAGATACATGGATCCTGAGGTTGAAGCTCAAGCCGGGGACCAGTGAGATTGTTCTAACAATTTCCAATAAAGGTTATTCTGAAACATAACTATCACTGTTATCTTTCCTTCTATAACGGTAATGTAGGCCAAGAAAACCTTTTTATTGCATAATATTTAAACCTACATTTAGGCACTATAAATTAAGCCAAAAATATGTCAAGTTGGGGCTTAGCCCACCAAAAAGTGCATAGTTGCCATTTAGGCAGTTAAGCATTTTATATCAGTGGGTCCTCATGGTGCATTACATTACATTGCATTTAGCTGACGCTTTTATCCAAAGCGACTTACAATAAGTGCGTTCGTCCAACAAAATACAACTTGAAGAAAACAGAATCATAAAGTACATCAGGTTTCATAGAGCAAAAACATTTCAAGTGCTACTCAACTGGCTTTAGAAAAGCCAGTCCTTTATTAGTATAAAAGTGCTTCGTTAATAGTTCTATCGCTCGAGGTGGAGTCGAAAGAGATGAGTTTTCAATTTGCGCCGGAAGATGTGCAAGCTATCTGCCGTCCTGATGTCAATGGGGAGCTCATTCCACCATCCTGGAGCCAGGACAGCAAACCCACGTGTTTTCGCCGATGGGAACTTGGGTCCCCCTCGCAGCGAGGGCGCAGCGAGTCGTTTGGCTGATGCAGAGCGGAGTGCACGTGCTGGGGTGTACGGTTTAACCATGTCCTGGATGTACGAAGGGCCAGATCCATTCGCAGCATGGTAAGCAAGTACCAGTGTCTTGAAGTGGATTCTAGCAGTTACCGGAAGCCAGTGAAGGGAGCGGAGGAGCGGAGTGGTGTGGGAACATTTAGGAAGGTTGAAGACCAGACGAGCCGCTGCATTCTGGATGAGCTGCAGAGGTCGGATGGCACATGCAGGTAGACCAGCCAGGAGGGAGTTGCAGTAGTCTAGGCGTGAGATGACGAGAGCCTGGACCAGAACCTGAGTCGCTTTCTGAGTCAGCTGGGGACGTATCTTCCTGATGTTGTAAAGCGTGTATCTGCAGCAACGGGTTGTAGCAGCGATGTTTGCAGTGAAGGACAGGTTGTTATCTAGGGTCACACCCAGATTCCTTGCAGTCTGAGTCGGGGAAACAATAGAGGTGCCGATGTTGATTGTTAGGTCAAGAGTGGGACAATCTTTTCCCGGAAGGAAGAGCAGCTCAGTTTTGTCAAGGTTGAGTTTGAGGTGGTGAGCAGACATCCACTGAGAGATGTCAGCTAGACAAGCAGAGATGCGTGCGACGACCTGGGTCTCTGAGCGGGGAAAGGACAGAATCAATTGGGTGTCATCAGCGTAGCAGTGGTAAGAAAAACCATGCGGGCTAATGACTGATCCGAGTGAGTTTGTGTACAGGGAGAAGAGGAGGGGACCAAGAACAGAGCCCTGAGGGACCCCTGTAGTTAATTGACAAGGGTCGGACTCAGACCCTCTCCAAGTCACCCTGTAGTTGCGGTCTTTCAGGTATGAGGTGAGGAGGGAAAGTGCAGAGCCTGAAACTCCAAGTTCTTGGAGAGTGCGAAGGAGGATCTGATGATTCACCGTGTCGAATGCAGCAGACAGGTCCAACAGGATGATGACAGAGGAGAGGGATGCAGTTTTGGCAGTGTGCAGTTCCTCCGTGACAGCAATGAGAGCAGTTTCTGTGGAGTGACCTGCCTTGAAACCAGACTGGTGCGGATCCAGAAGGTTGTTCTGAGTGCAACACGGAATGCAGACAGAATTGCTTAGACACAGGTGTCACATGAAATGTAAATGTTCTGGAAAGTTCCTTATACAGCTTTAGCCTTTTTTATCTCATGAAGTCCCTAAGTGACACACACTGAACAGTCTGGTGGGTCATGGTCCTTGTCATTTGCTTTTGTGTTCCCATAACAACATGTCCAAGATGTCCATGTGCCAGGCTAACACATGTGACAGAACTAGCTACATTTGGAAAGATTTTTTGTTGCTAAAGTTAACATTCAAGCCATTTAAGAATAAAAATGCTTACATGTAATTTGTTAAACATTAAGCTGTCTTCGGCTCTTTTCGGCTGTAACAAATTTAAATGTCCCCTCTGTGGGACGAATAAAGGTATTCTGATTCTGATTACATTTAACCTGTTGTGGAAACATTTCTTGATTAAATTGATATGAAACAAATGCCATAAATATGATATATGATGTCACATCGGGACTTTAGCCCTAAACATTCACAGTAAACCCGGAGTGACATATATGCACAATTACACATATGATTATGATCTGCTCAGTTAATTTAGCTGATTCAATTATATTTAGTTAACATATTCTTTATTCTTCAATTCAAAGTATGTTCAAACAAATGTAAACCAACAAATCATCCTCGTTAATTAAGTTATAAATAAGAGTTACTTTACCATTGAAGCGCAGATATTTGACACTAGGGGGGGTTACTTGTCAGAAATGTGTTCTAGGTGGTCTATTTAGTCTAAATGACGTTCCCCTTAATTTCCCCAAAAGTAGAAATGGGTCCGGGTTCTTATGGGTTAAACGTATAGGCTTAAAGGCATAATAGAACTACTGTATTCAACGTGTGCCCCGCTGGACTTACGTTTCTGTGGTTGACCGTTACTGTGACATATCAGTATAGCCACGGAAGATAGTTTGTGTGTTTCATTCCCATGCATCAAGGTTATTTTCATATAGCCTAATTGTTTTTCCTGCACAGTGTAGAGTCTTGTTGTGATGAGAGGGATACAGGTATTTCATAAAAAAAACGTGCTCCCTGGAGAATAGCTACAGCATTGATATCACAATTTAATCGGAGTTGATCACAACCTGTCATGAGTGATCCAGTCATCTCGATGAGCGTTCGGGCTGTGAATAAACAACTTGTGTTTTACTTTTAGGCTGTCTGAAGGTATGGACAGCTATCAGAGCTAATATACATCACATTAAGAACGATGTACAAATGAAAGTCGGACACAAATATATAATTTAAATGATTTATTCAAGTTTGCAATATTTTGAACAGGCATCCACACAGTCACCTACTTTGTAATGTTCGATACCTCCCTGTAAGCGTCACGATATCCACCTCTCACCCACAACCTCACATACGAGTACTGAATGTGCATCAAAGTGATCTTAGGAAGGCAGATATAGCAAAATATGAACGTAAACGACAAACGAGGCGATCGACATGGTAAGTCAACAATGGGTCCTCAATGTACACGCCCCGGATTCCTATGACGAAAATAATAGAATGTCGCCAGTTGTCATGACTCAACTTATACTGCAACACCGGCAAAAATCACCGACTGTGTGAACGTGAACATTAATAGAATATCACCTCCCATCTTCAGAGCAATCTGACTATTATAACATTAGCGTTAAGAAAGCTTACCACATATCTACCACAACATAAGTAACCGGATCAGAGTAACATTAAGTACAGTCCGCGGCATATCACTTCACAATGTATCATCTCCTGATCTGAGTCAGCTGAGCCGTATCTGGCCGTGCAACACTCACAGTGTCACAGACTGGATGCAGAAGTATTATTTTAAGCAACACATTAAGTTGAGGAAACACTCGAGACAAATGTAATGAAAGTCAGATGGTGTCTTAGACGGGCAGTGATATCATAAACCTGTTAATGTCCGCATTCAAACACTTGTTCTGTTCCCAGCTGTGTTCACCTTGTAGGTGCAGCTCTGTGGCTTTGATCCTGGATCAAGTGTTTAAGTCATGGATGTTTAAAGTTTAACTTCTTCATATGTCTAATATTATAGTTCACTTTTCATTCAGGAAGTATGACGCTGCGCTGTCAGTACGCTTCTCCATGTTTGTGATTGGTCGAATGCTCCAGATACCACCCCTTTCATGTGAACGCGCACCTAACTAGATAGGACACGGCTGGCTTGAGCGATCCACTTGATAACCTGCGTCGTAGTACAGTTTAGCGAGAGCGCGTATGTTTTGGATTAGGCCAACCGGCTAACTCAAACATATCCAGGTTAGGTTGAACCAGCTTCGTAGAACAGGCCTCTGGTCCTTCTCCCTGTGTTTTTCTCCTGTCGTTAGTTTCTCAGGTGTGTCTGATTGTCTGATTGTGTTCACCTGTGGCCCTCGTCTCGTGATTACCCCTCCCTGTATTTAGTCTCTTCCTGTGTTCAGTGTTGGTTCGTCTTGTGTCTGTGAGCGAGTTCACCGATGAGAGTTCTGTGAAAGTGATTTTTTATTTATCCTTGAAATAAAGGCAATATCAGTGTAATCTGCATTTGGGTCCTGCTTGCTTCACTCACCGTAACAATTTGACCAGAATCAGGAGATGCTGTGTTACAAAATAAGCCGCAAATGCTCAAAGGTTTTCTGTTTTCTGATGTCAGTTGGTGATTTTCTAATAAATGTGTTTCCTCTGAGATACAACTCAAAATAAGATGTTTTGACTGAACAAGATGATGCATGTCTAAAACCAAGACCTGATATCTCACTGCAGTGTCACTCCTGAAGTTATTGTGTCATCAGGAGTAGAGACACATTCTGACTGGATATTAGACACATGTGAGATTTAGAGTTTCTGTAGTGTGTCTTCACCTCATCCTTCTTTCCCTTATTTTAGCACCTCCCTCCTCCTCCTTACATTTCATTGTTTCAACGTATGTCACTTCTTCGTGCTTCCCTTTTCTATCAACACCTCAACCTCGACCTCGAGAGCTAGCCAGCTTCTTAGATATATAGCAACCCCCACTCTAAATGTTCTTTTAGTCTTTATTATTTACCTACTTTTATATTGTTTTATATATTTTATAAAGGGTTCTATCTTATATTATTTATTTAACAGTTTCGATAGCAACATTTCTTTGTACGTTGGTTTTTATATGATTATAATCATTTAACCTTTTTTTAGAATTATGACATTATTATTACTATTATCTTTTTCTACCTATATGTTCACTTTGTTTTATGGGGTTTATATTGTTGCATCGACTCAGTTGTCTTGCGTCTTATCTGTCGGAGAGAAACCATTTATTGTATTTGTATTATCATACATTTGACCTCCTTGTGTTTATTAACCTGAAAACACGTTATATTTTGCTGCATACCTTTAAAGTTCTTAACATCTGATCCGAGGGGAATCTCTTGCACTTTGAGCTGCACGTGTTGTATGAAAAGTGCTGTATAAATAAAGCTTTATTATCATAGTTAACGTTTGCTCGTTTCCCTTATTTTCTTTAGTTTGTAACTCCCGGTCTCTTCGGTCATGCCCCCCTTCCCATGCTATTTTCGGTCAAAACTGGCCGGTGTGTTTTGCACAGTGATATCTCTGGAACCCCTTATCCAATGTTGATGGTTGACATCTCATTTGAACCGTCAAAGCAAGTAGAATCAATGGATGATAGACAGAATGAAACCAGGGGTGAATTTCATGTTATAATTTTGCAGTAAGTTCAAAGATAGTGCTTACTGTACATTACTGTATATTATATAAATGCTTGCCATGCAGGCTGTGTTTACTGGAGATGGAAATGCTTTAGTTGGTGCCCATCAAGTTCAGCATTCACTGCATTCACTGTGATGAATATAAAATAAGACACTGATACTGTTTTCCTCAATGAACATGTGTGTGTGTGTGTGTGTGTGTGTGTGTGTGTGTGTGTGTGTGTGTGTGTGTGTGTGTGTGTGTGTGTGTGTGGAGAGATGTTTTCCATCTACAGGATGAACATAATACACTCATACCCATTCATTTCCTATGGCGGAAAACATCAAGGGTGTTTCACTGTTGAATAAACCACTAACACATCAAAGCAGGTGGTGATCATCAAGTGTGTACGCTCAGAGGCCTAGTGTGGAGGATAACAAACGGCCTTGAGGCAATTGGATGAAAAACACAATATTTATGATCAAAAACAAAGTCACTCGGTCGCTTCTGACCCAAAACGCAAGAGAAGGGTTAAAGTTAGCAGAAAGTGCATCATTATAGAGAACCTCTTGCTTTTTTCTCAGAAAGGGTTTACGAATAGTTTGTAATTCATTTATTAATTAGGTTGTGAACACTTTATAAATCATTAACCTCTTAAGCCCCAAGCCTGTTTTTCAGGTTTCAGGCTCGAAAATGACATGCCCAAAACAAAGGACTATAACTTAACTTCTAAAAGGGTTATATGAATAATTTATTTTATCAAAGCAAGGTCACATCTGTGAGTTGGATGTAGAAGTGTCAGAATCAATAAAGATGTTTCAGTGTCAGAGTAAATCCAGATGGAACATAGTCAAAAAGTGTACATTTTTGTCTCCGCCCAAATAAAACCCATTACTTATAGTGAAAACCACCCTTGAATGATGGGTTAGTAGCCTAAAAGCTTTAGGAATCCAAAGTACAACATATAATAAGTACCCTGTATCAAGATTGAGGCAAAACAAGTGAGAATTTACCTTTTTAGAGAGATTTAGCAAAAAAAAGTCCAAGCGGACTAAGCTTTGGGCACATTTGGTTCCATCAGTGCCATTTAACCTTTTTCAGGTACCAGACTGTAAAAATCATTGTACAACATTTAATTATCACTATAGGTATTCATTCCATAAAAAAAAAGAAAAGTATTCTGACCTTTTTTAAAAAACTCCTTTCCTCAGATTCATCACATTTTTCCACAGAATGTAGTTTGTAACTCCCTCTCTCCTCTAACATCACGTCTCTCTGATTTGACCGGGACATCCTGGACTTGGAGCCTCGGGAAAAACGTCTGCTCACCTTCTGTTGTTGTTTCAAAAAGCATTGTGACATTTTAATATATAATATGATGCAAAACAAGATAATAATATATATTCAAATTGGAAACCACAAATCAAAGCGAAGATAACAAATTAAACAATAAGATATAGTTTACAGAAAAAAACATGCATTATTGAATTTAAATTAAAGAGGCTCTCGTGCTTATTTTTTTCAGGATTGTGACTTTTTTCGCACTTATTTTCTCATATTTTTGACTTTTTCTTTTTCCTGACTGCAACATTTTTAGGTGCATTTTGCGATGGAGTGCAAAGAAAATGTCAACATATAATGACATAAATCCTATGTATATATATATGTGTAAGGGATAATGTGCTCAGGTCATTAATTAAGAAAAGACACCAAATAAAGCGTGATCTCTGACGAAACTCCACTGCATTGATTTTATTTTTCATTTCAAACGCGGCCAGAGCCCAAACTGTGTTCCTGTTAGACACTTTCAAAGATCACTAAGAAACGTTTAAAGAATCCGGACATTTTGGTATGAAAACCTTACTCTTTCACTTAAATCCTAAAAACTTAGATCTTATATTTAAAACTTTATCCAAACCTTTCCCCTCTCTGACCTCTCGAGGTTATTAGAGGGTAACAGGTTGCAGAGAAGGCGTAGCCCGGCCGGGGAGTGTGGAACGTAGCCACTGACCCACTCCTCTGACAAATTCAGGTTCCAGTGGGGACCTTTCTCCCTGCGTGCCTCTCCACCTCTGTTTCCTACTTCTTACTTGCTACCCTTTTCCCTCAACCTATCCTAAGGGAGTGCCTGTATGTAGACACGTTAGTTTAGCTGCTATAGGCTTGGACTGTCGGGGGGGGGGGGCACACCTTACTCCGTCTTTCTGGCTGTCTGTACCTGTGTACTCTCATGTTCTGATTAACCCAGCTTCCCCCAAATCTCTTTTTTGTGTCCATATCTACGCCGGGATCCTGAGTCGAGGCTGATCCTGTTGCTGCGGTCGTGTGTCCTGGATCCTCTATCCTGAGCACTGGATCTGAGTCCTGGACTTCGAGTCGTGGCTGAACCTGTGCCTGCGGTCCTGCCTGACTCTCATCATACTACTTCCCTGATGGCTCCCACAGGATTGTTGACATCCTCGTGGATTCATCTTCTTATTACAGACACATGCATTTCCAAACATTTGGACTACCTATGTTGCAAATGTATTATCTCTTCGATTTACACACAGCATCTATTGCACGTCTGTCCGTCCTGGGAGAGGGATCCCTCCTCTGTTGCTCTCCCTGAGGTTTCTCCCATGTTCCCTTTAAACTGTGGGTTTTCTCTGGAAGTGTTTCCTTATACGATGTGAGGGTCTAAGGACAGAGGGTCTAAGGACAGAGGGACTAAGTAAGGACAGAGGGTCTAAGGACAGAGGGTCTAAGGACAGAGGGTGTCGTATTGTCATACTGATATTCTGTACACACTGTGAAGACCACTGAGACAAATGTAACATTTGTGATATTGGGCTATATAAATAAACATTGATTGATTGAAAACCCAAACAGGAAATGTGTATTTTGATAACTACGCCTGCTAGTTGTTAGAGTGACTGTACGGAACAGGGAATACATGCTTTGTTATATATGAGGTCTACAAAACAATACAAATCTGCTCTTCTGTCAAAGGACATCTGGCCCAAACGTTAAAGCAGGCATCCTCAAAGTCCGGACTCCAGTCCGGATCCGGACCGAACCACAACTGTCTCTGGACTCTGAGCAAATTATACTTTTCATATGTATTATCTGTGTTATCTGCGAGACATCGCCACAACGCAACGAGTCAAAATGATCCGCTATGTCCATAGACTGCAAACAGCGCTCTGCATGTTCTGTTCCACTGTCTGTGTGTCTGTCAACGCATTGGTCCAATCACATTCAGCATCCCGTCAGCGTTTTTTCCCCCCAAACAATCTGCGAATCAGAGGCACAGTAGGGCGGGTCTTCGCGGAATGCGGGTGGGAAAAATGTGTGTCTCGTCTTTCTCAACCTGTCTGAGTCAGAGCGAGAGTTTAAAAAAAAAAAATTCAGAGCGAGAGTTAACGGCTCATCTAGTTCCATCTGTACTGTAGCTAGTAGCCTAGTTTCACCTACCGGGGTGGCAACTGACACCCTAAAAATAGGCCTTGCCACCCCAGCTGCCACCCCAGTTGGCAGCTTTGTTTTGAAAGAAAAGTTGTGGCTCATCGGACATTTATGAGAGAAAGTCTCTAATGTCCGAGTGCAAGTGAATGCAGCACAAGATGTACGTCATGTAACCCCTCCCCCGGTCCTGGCGCGAGCGTGGACATATGATTGGCGGCGATTTCATTTGAACGGGACGGCGCAAAACGAGAAGCATTCGGACCCAAGCACTGAAGGAATGAGGTATTTGCGGTCTGACAGAGAAGAGACTGTCAGTGTGGCTGTACTCAGCATTGAATCAAAACGCACTGAAGCTGTTGATCTTAATACGTTTGTGAGGCGTTTTGCTGAACAAGATGGTAATCGCCGCATTCAGCTGTAATAGACAACTTGATGCTCTGCTCACGGATGAGCATACACAACTATTAAGATGATGACCTTACGTGTGTAAATATATGTTTTTCTTTGAGGGGGTCTGCCCCCAAAAAACAGTTTTAAGTCCTGAGAAAGTCAAATAAGACGGTGTGTAAAACTACACTGCCCAGCCAAAAAAAAGTAACCACTTTGATTGAACTAGGCCAGTAGGTGAGGACTCTCCACTGGATAATAACTGAGTATAAAAGAATGCATGACTGAAGTGATGGAGACCATGTTGAAGGCAAACAAAAAGAGGAAATAACAGGTCAAATCAAGCAAATCCCCCTCTCAGATTCCACAGCAACCAGAAGAACATACTGGCTGGTGATTTGATTCATCAGCTTTGTGATGGAATAGAAAATGCACAGTGCATTTCCTTAGCTGTGGGTGAGTCCACTGACACCACTGACAATGCTCAGTTGCTGGTGTTTGTGAGTTTTCATGATGAGGCAAAGGGGGAGTTTGTTGAAGATGTGTTGGGCCTGACGAACCTCAGTGGACGCACAAGGGGGAATACATTTATAAAGCAATAATGGGAATGCTGAATGAAAGAGGGTGCAGCTGCTTTTACTCATAACTGTGCAGCTCTGCGACTCTGAGGGGTTAAGCACAGACACAACAACAATGAAAACTGCTGCATACAGAGACTTTTTGTTTTTGCAACCTCGTGTTAAGAATCTTGTTGCAATTGTTTAAAAGTTTGAATGACCGTAATAAACGGACCTTTGTCTTATTGAAACATTTATTTTGGACCTTTAAGATTTGTATTTGAGTACCCCTGCCCTACACACACACTTTACTCCCTCCCCCCCCCCTTGTCTCTCATCACAGTCCTGGCTCCAGGCCAGCAGTTAGAGAGTCGTAATGCAGTGAATGTTTTTCTAGTGTTTACACCACAGCAGCACAAAGCCGCTGCCCTCACACAGCCACTCTCTGTTAGAGCGAGGCTGTTCACACAGCTGATCTACACCTGAACATCAGCAGGAGAGGACTCTTTAAAGTAGAGACACTACATGCTGATATACACCTGAACATCAGCAGGAGAGGACTCTTTAAAGTAGAGACACTACATGCTGATATACACCTGAACATCAGCAGGAGAGGACTCTTTAAAGTAGAGACACTACATGCTGATATACACCTGAACATCAGCAGGAGAGGACTCTTTAAAGTAGAGACACTACATACTGATATACACCTGAACATCAGCAGGAGAGGACTCTTTAAAGTAGAGACACTACATGCTGATATACACCTGAACATCAGCAGGAGAGAACTCTTTAAAGTAGAGGACACTACATACTGATATACACCTGAACATCAGCAGGAGAGGACTCTTTAAAGTAGAGACACTACATACTGATATACACCTGAACATCAGCAGGAGAGGACTCTTTAAAGTAGAGACACTACATACTGATATACACCTGAACATCAGCAGGAGAGGACTCTTTAAAGTAGAGACACTACATACTGATATACACCTGAACATCAGCAGGAGAGGACTCTTTAAAGTAGAGAGACACTACATACTGATATACACCTGAACATCAGCAGGAGAGGACTCTTTAAAGTAGAGACACTACATACTGATATACACCTGAACATCAGCAGGAGAGGACTCTTTAAAGTAGAGGACACTACATACTGATATACACCTGAACATCAGCAGGGAGAGGACTCTTTAAAGTAGAGACCACTACATACTGATATACACCTGAACATCAGCAGGGAGAGGACTCTTTAAAGTAGAGACACTCATACTGATATACACCTGAACATCAGGCAGGAGAGGACTCTTTAAAGTAGAGACACTACATACTGATATACACCTGAACATCAGCAGGAGAGGACTCTTTAAAGTAGAGACACTACATTACTGATATAACACCTGAACATCAGCAGGAGAGGACTCTTTAAAGTAGAGACACTACATACTGATATACACCTGAACATCAGCAGGAGAGGGACTCCTTTGAAAGTAGAGGGCACTACATACTAGATATACCAAACCTGAACATCAGCAGGAGAGGACTCTTTAAAGTAGGAGAACACTACATACTAGTATCACAACCTGAAACATCAGCAGGAGAGGACTCTTTAAAAGTAGAAGACAAACTATCATACTGATATACACCTGAACAGCAGCCAGGAGAGGAACTCTTTAAAGGTAGAGAGCAACCTACATACTGATATACACCTGAACATCAGGCAGGAGAGGACTCTTTAAAGTAGAGACACTACATATCTGATATACAGCCTGAACATCAGCAGGAGAGGACTCTTGGAAAGAGTAAGAGACACTACATACTGATTATAACAGCCTGAATCATAGCAGGAGAGGACTCTTTAAAAGTAGAGACCACTACATACTGATATAACACCTGAACATCAGCAGGAGAGGACTCTTAAAGGAGAGAATCACTACATACGGATATACACCTGAACATCAGCAGGAGAGGACTCATTTAAGAGTAGAGACATCTACATACTGATATACGCCTGAAACATCACGCAGGAGAGGACCTCTTAAAGTAGAGACCTACTGATATACACCTGAACTCATCATGATAGGACTCTTAATAGAGACACTACTGATATACCCTGAACATCAGTCAGGAGAGGACTCTTTAAAGTAGAGACACTACAGACTGATATACACCTGAACATCAGCAGGAGAGGACTCTTTAAAGTAGAGTCACTACATACTGATATACACCTGAACATCAGCAGGAGAGGACTCTTTAAAGTAGAGACACTACATACTGATATACGCCTGAACATCAGCAGGAGAGGACTCTTTAAAAGTAGAGACACTACATACTGATATACCCTGAACATCAGCAGGAGAGGACTCTTTAAAGTAGAGACACTACATACTGATATACACCTGAACATCAGCAGGAGAGGACTCTTTAAAGTAGAGACACTACATACTGATATACACCTGAACATCAGCAGGAGAGGACTCTTTAAAGTAGAGACACTACATACTTGATATACACCTGAACATCAGCAGGAGAGGACTCTTTAAAGTAGAGACACTACATACTGATATACGCCCTGAACATTCAGCAGGAGAGAGGACTCTTTAAAGTAGAGACACTACATACTGATATACACCTGAACATCAGCAGGAGAGGACTCTTTAAAGTAGAGACACTACATACTGATATACACCTGAACATCAGCAGGAGAGGACTCTTTAAAGTAGAGACACTACATACTGATATTACACCTGAACATCAGCAGGAGAGGACTCTTTAAAGTAGAGACACTACATACTGAATATACACCTGAACATCAGCAGGAGAGGGACTCTTTTAAAGTAGAGACACTACATACTGATATACACCTGAACATTCAGCAGGAGAGGACTCTTTTAAAGTAGAGACACTACATACTGATATACACCTGAACATCAGCAGGAGAGGACTCTTAAAGTAGAGACACTACATACTGATATACACCTGAACATCAGCAGGAGAGGACTCTTTAAAGTAGAGACACTACATACTGATATACACCTGAACATCACCCACACACACCCACACCCACACCCACACACACACCACACACACACACCACCACACACACACACACACACACACACACACACACACACACACACACACCACACACACACACACACACACACACCCTAGAAGTCCTGGCTTAAGCCCAAAGGCCCGAACCCACAGGCAACAGATGAGGGGGGGTTGCAACACACAATCTGGGCACATGGGCGTGTGTGTGTGTGTGTGTGTGTGTGTGTTTGTGTGTGTGTGTGTGTGTGTGTGTGTGTGTGTGTGGGGAGGGGACAGTGTGAGAAGTGGGTGGGGATGGGATGGGATCCTGAGGGAGTGTTGAGGTGTCTCACTGGTTCAGAGCCTTTGAAGGCACTGAGGTTGAAGCAAGCGTCAGTCAAAACACATTCCTGCAGCTCCATATGCGTGTGTGAGTGTCAATGTGTGTGTGTGTCTTACTTAAAGTATCTTTTTAACTTTTTCTCTTATGGATTTTTAAACCAAACCACCATGGGAGTACGGAGCTTGTTGCCGTCCTGTCTGAGGACCTTTGAAGTTCCTGAAGTGTGAGAGGGGGAGACAGATATTCCTGGAAGCGTCGTCTAACTGGACCCACGGTGAGTTCTCATCATGTGTGTTGCTTCACTATCACTTCATTCACCGTTTACTGTGTAGAATAACTCTTTAGTATTTATATCACTAAACACTGCCCGGGAGTGTGCACACAGAGCCTCGGAAGAAGTGTTCTTATTATGAGGGTTATAAGACAGTTTGCGCTTCTTATATCTTGTCCTACTGTAGTATTAGCATCCAACTATACTTCAAGGGGCCAAAAATAAAATGCGTGATTCAGAATTACTGTTTAAAAAATATAAAATAATGGATATTTTATCAAATATATATAATTTAGATTTTTTAGTAAAGTTAGCGCCCACTCTTATACTGCCAGGTGAAAACATATTATTTTATATCATAATCTAAGAGCTGATTGCTTTCTTTTTTATGTTAGAATTTTTCATATTTATTTATTTTAACTTACGTTTAATTCATGTATTTTCTTTTTATCATTAATTATATGAATTTGCAAAGTGACTTAAGCTGTCAGATAAACGTCATGGAATGGAAATACAATATTTGCCTCCAAAAGGTATTGGAGTAGAAGTATACAAGTAGCAGTACAACAAGACAGTACAAGTAGAAGTACATTGAAATATAAATACAAAATACGACTAGTAAAGTACAAGTACCTCACAATTGTACTCCAGAAAATAAATACTTTCCACCACTGTTTCCAAAGAGATATCGTACATTACTTCCCATTGTAAAGCGTCCTTGGGTTTCGTGAAAGGCGCTATATAAATTGAAATTATTATTATTATTATTATTATTCATTTAAAAGAGTGTGTGTGAGGCTGTGTGTGTCCGTGTGTGTGTGCAGAGGTGGGAAGTATTGGAGTACAAATACTTTTTTACTTTACTTAAGTACATGTTTCTGGTATCAGGTGCTCTTTTAAACAGCTGCTAGTTATGGGTACTTTTTACTTAAGTACATTTCAAAGCCCTCTTTACTTTGACTTGAGTAAAGCAGTTTAGTCAGTACTTCTACCTTTTTAAAAGGAGTATCTGTACTCTACTTGAGTGAAGGATGTGTGTACTTTTGCCATCTCTGTGTGTGGCTGTGTGTGTGTGGCTGTGTGTGTGGCTGTGTGTGTGTGGCTGTGTGTGTGTGGCTGTGTGTGTGTGGGTTGTTTCATTAAGGATCTGTGTGTCTGACAGCTTCAGCTCGCAGCGTTTGAATGAGATTAGAGTACATGTTGGTGCACGCTTCAAATCCTGACGTTTGGTCAAACATTCCCTCCTCTCCCTTGCCTTTCCTCAGCGTGCAATGTAAACAGCTCAATTATGTTCTTGAGCAATGCACCCAAACCCTCTGTGATGCAACGACAGGAAAATAGATGATGAGCATTACAACGTCAGGTCAGGAATTGGGTTGTTTCTCTGCTGCTTTAAGAAGTCCTGTCACTTGAGGATTACCTAAGTGATGGATGAGAAACAAGATAACCTTGAAGCACTGACCAATTCATTTGTTAGAAAAGTCGACTCTCTCTAATGGAAAGGGACACACAGCTGGTTGTTTTGGAACCAACACCTAATTTGACCCCAAAAGTTGCCTGAGGGTACATTTGGTTTTCAGGCAGGAAGGCACTTCATTGGAGAAATTCCATATCTCTCATAAGCCTACATTTAGTTTTCTTATCATGTAAAGTTGTCTGTGTTTTGTGCAGAAACGCTGAAATATCACAGTCAAGCGTGTGCAACCCTTTCAGTCTACATAGAGAGCTTTTTAAATGAGCTAATGGCCAATTTGGCAAAAGCTGAGCTGAGCCTCATAAAGTGATGCACTCATTATATGTTTTTGCAGAACGACCCAACAGTTAGCATCTCCCAGGTTCCCAACATTGTTTCTCCAATGGAATTTGGATTATGTGAGAAAATTATCTCTGTGTCAAACAAATGTTTATGATAAACGTTTTGTTCAGCAGGATAATCTCCACATATTAAAATCACTTGATGATTTCTGAAGTGAAAAGCTAACGTAGTTTTTAACGTAGCTCACAGTTATAAAGGAACTACAGCACGGTCACATGACTTCACGTCACCACCGCTAAGCTAAAGGTGGCTAATGTTGGGCTATAGAGGAACTAAAGCACGGTCACATGACTTCACGTCACCATCGCTAAGCTAAAGGAGGCTAATGTTGGGCTATAAAGGAACTACGGCACAGTCACATGACTTCACGTCACCACCGCTAAGCTAAAGGAGGCTAATGTTGGGCTATAAAGGAACTACAGCACGGTCACATGACTTCACGTCACCACCGCTAAGCTAAAGGTGGCTAATGTTGGACGTGATGACGTTTAATCGTCTCATTTAGTTGTTTACTATCACAGTTTTTAAATTCACCACTGGGGTATTTACTGACGTAGGACAAAACGTTAAAATCTCTTCAGCTTGTGTTAACCACAGACCTTATTTCAGCATTCAGACCAATTCAGAAACCATTGACTTCTGGACCAGTTGACAGGGAGTGGTACAATTATTTTTTCCAGGTTTTAGGACTACTCTATTACTGACGGTGCCGCTAACAAGGCTGCTTGGATTAGTTGAGATAAAGTCTAGACTCGGAGGATGGATGCGACTGCCTGTCATAAAGAACAGATGGATATGAACCTCATGCAATTAGCCTGTTGGCCTCTTCCACTCACTGTTTTATTGCTTTGACTGCTATCTGACTGCAGGAAATCCACCAGGGAAGCCAGGACATTATGCAAGGAATCACTGGGAACACAATCTAAACGAGGGTGGCATGAGGGATAATTAGATGTAATGCACCCTAGATAACAAATAAACACACCTACCCAAAACAGCCACCTATCTACGACTCCATCAAATACCTACCCCATGCATTGAGGTCCAAACGTTGCTAATGGGGAATGCTGCTCAGGCATTTCAGCCCCTCCCTGTAATTATAGTATTTGCTTTGAGGCCTGAGAGACCCTTTGGGTGTTTGTGTGTGTGTGTGTGTGTGTGTGTGTGTGTGTGTGTGTGTTGTGTGTGTGTGTGTGTGTGTGTGTGTGTGTGTGTGTGTGTGTGTGTGTGTGTTGTGTGTTTGGGGGGCAGTTTAAGTGGAAAGGACACCCCCGACCCCTCTACTCAACCTTCTGGCCTTTATAACAAAACCATCAATCAATCATTGATTGA
The DNA here is from genome assembly GCF_902827175.1 of Gymnodraco acuticeps. Classification (NCBI taxonomy): domain Eukaryota; kingdom Metazoa; phylum Chordata; class Actinopteri; order Perciformes; family Bathydraconidae; genus Gymnodraco; species Gymnodraco acuticeps. The sequence continues at coordinate 125,354 of NW_022991942.1, read as the reverse complement.
TTGATATAACAAAACCCTGCAGCTCTGAGAGGAGAGGGAAGAGGAAATATGGGAATATTCTGAAGCGTCACTTCTTTCCCACTTCTGGTTCAAATGAAAAAGTATTAGTTTTCCAGGTTTAGCATTAGCAGCATTGTGTACATTATATTTAGATTATTCACAGCTACACTGCACCTATTGATTGTTTTTTCAGCATCCATCCTCTGTTAGTGACTGCAGGATGACAACATCATATGAGGACATGTTTAATAACTGTGTAGAGTCTCTTGTTGTAGCTGCTCTGCTATGAGGAGCTAAGGAAAAAACAAAACGTATGAGCCAGACTGCAGACTAAAGCTCATGTGAACAGTTTATTATAACTCTCACTGCCAAACTGACAAAGTACCACCGTGTTAAAATGTATAAAAACAAGTTAACCTAGAGACTGAATTCAATCTATTTAGCTAGTGAACGTTAGCTATCTTTAAAAAAAGCTAACCAGCTAGCTAATGTTAGCAATCTACTTAACAATCAAGCCAGTTATCTGTCTAACTAGTTTGCTAGCTTACGTTAGCTATCTATCTAACAAGCTGGGACTTTTACCTGGTTAAATAAAGGATGTATATAATTAAGGAATATTTGACTTCAAACTAGCTTTTACAATATTGGTGGCTCTCATAATTTACATCAGATTTATGATGTAACTTCCTATGGTTAAACTTGCAGTGCGGACATGTGTCTAAGTTCAGGCAGTGAGAGTTATTATAAAAACATTGTTGTTGACATAATTGATTTGATCCCTTCGATGCATAAGTGGGTCTTTTTGGACCCGTTGAGGTGGTTATCTTAGAATATCTTTGTAATTACATTTTGTTATCATTTCATACTCCAGCTATTCCTCAAAAACATGTTTTGGATATCATGCCATTCACATTTAAAATTTAAATTTTATACATTTTAAGAAATTGTAGTTTTTGTATTGCTACCCCAAGCTTCCATAAGTGGGTAAAAAATGACCCGCATGCATTTTCTATGGAATCCTCTGGGAACCTTTGATTCTTATCATCTGTTGCTGTCAGGAATGCATTCACTGTAGACCACACATCACAAGTGACACCTCTCAGGAAGATTATTTTACACAGCAAGATCTGATACCTGTCAGTGTAATAATAATAATACATTATACTGTATTTGTATAGGGCTTTTCAAGGACTCAAATCACTTTACAATATAAGGGGAGGTTAGGGGGGGGTTAGGACTATCAAACTGGATCAACCGGCATGGATTGATGGGGGGTGGGCTATGAGTAGACAAGAGGAGAAGAGATGAGTTTTGAAAAGGGACTGGAATACTGTGAGGGTCTCAGAATAGCGGAGATCTTTCGATCGATATGTTCAAAACGTTTTTTTTTCAAAATGTAAAAAAAATGTCTAAAATTATAAATAGTGAAAAGTTAAATATAAAATATTTCTAGTGTGAACCAAAATATAATAATATTATACAAGTGATTTTTCTTAACCAAAATGACAAAAATTGTATAAAAACACATATTATTCTAATTCGGGTCCTTTTTGACCCACTTCTGGAAGAGTGTAGGGTCCAGCCACTCGAAGGGCATCTGAGGGTTAAAGCCGACCTTCACAGTTTCAAACATCACTGTATTCTGGGAGAAACTGAATGCAACAGATTTATATTTAGAAATCCCACAATCCAACTTTAAAGGGCTTTAACAAACACTTTCAAGTCTAAATGCAATTTTCATTCTCACAGTTCTTCTGAAAGTTACTTTAAATCTCATCCCCAGAACTTTTCCATGACTCTTCATTGCTTTTTTACGAGTGCCCACAGTGGTGCAACAAAACACTTTAACAGACGCTGCGACAGTAAAAGTTTTAGGGTAGGGACGAGGCTCTGCAGTTTCCTGTTGAGTCAAAAACAGACTTCCTTGACTTGTTTGTACACGCTAAGAATAACAGTCATTTCACAAACAGTACAAGTTGCACTGACCCCAAAGCAATACGATTATTATTAGATCCGACAATGTGGACGCGGTTCGTTATTCCCATCCTTACTGATTTGCAAGAAACTTCTTATATCTCCATACAGCATAATAACACAATGATGATTTTGATGGTCCTTCTGCAGACATATCCCCTTCACTTATAAGCATGATATGGCTCATTGTTTGTATAGTTTATCACTTTAATAGAGCATGGTAAAATCAACATTGCAGAGCATCTAATTCAATGTTAACCATCAAACCCCAAATATTAGAAGCAGAAGAGGAACCTTTAGTTTGTATTTATTAAATCTTACACTCATGTAATGTTCCATCTTCCTTAATCTTATATTCATTTAGTTCTAAGTGAAGATGATTCCTCTATAAATGCTTACAAATCGCTTAAAACTACCATAAACAAAACAACCGGGGACCTTTCGCGTGTGAGGCGACGTGATAACCACTACTAGATGGTGTGTAACGATGCCTGCATATTTAGTCCTGATTGCTGTTTATTTAAAGGTCCCCTATCAGACTGTTTTTCATCAGTATATCACAGCTCTCAGATATATCCAGAGCCTGTCTCTGATTGGCTGAAACACCAAACAGATCATTGCAGCATTACCCATAATCCCCTCTGTTTCAGCCCTGTTTCCAAAGTGCTGATGCTCTGTCTGTTACTTTAGATGAAAATAAGGAGCCCCTCCCCACGCCCCTCTGAGAGACATTTGGTTACAAATAACTCAATGGTGCTCTAGTACCTCATTCACACCAACGCAACTCCGGTTCAAGCTCCGTGCTAGAGCTTTTCAGGTTCAGAACCGGTTCTTCGGTTTAGTGGAGGCTCTTTTCACACCGCCCAGAGTCCGACTGGTGCTGCGTCATCGTTTGCGTGCCTGCTTCATAAAGCCAAACCGCGCGGAAACCCCTCACAGCTGACACCGACAACAACAACAATGGCCGATTGTGCTCCAGCTTCCTCTGCACCTCTTCTGAAGACCAGATTCCCAGCAGGTAGCTGGTCTCTTCAGTGGACCACTGCTGCTTGTTAAGTTTCTCCATCGTTGTGTACAAGCTGGATAAAACGCGAGCTTGTTGTTGTTGTTCAGGAGTTGATCCGGCCCCTGCCCCTGCCTCGATGTAAGCGTGACGTATGTGGTGCTTTTGCTCTGGCCGGACAATTTTTTGGTGCTTGAAACGAACCGGATTCCGGAGCTAAGAGGCTGCTCCGCTGCGGTGTGAAGAGGAAAACCCGGTGCTTTTCAAGCTCCAGCTCCGAACCGGCCCTGAAACACCGTTGGTGTGAATGAGGTACTAGAGATTCAGGTGATAAGGGGGGGGGGGGGGGTTACCTTGGTTGGTGATTGGCTAATGGCTAATGATTGGCTAATGGTTGGCTAATTGGCTAATGGTTAATGATTGGCTCTGTGTAAAGAGAGAGTTTCTTTACACAGAGGGGACACATGTTGATGTAGAAGAGACATGAGGAAGTGGATTTTGCACAATAGGTGACCTTTAAAGACTCTTACTCTGGTAACTGAGTTACATCAGAGCGCTCTGTAGTCCATCCCAATATAAGCACTGGTCTCCAGTTTAAGGCCTCCATGTCCCGGCTTCATGCTGGTTTGAGAGTTTAAAGGAGGTCGCGCCCTTCCCCAAACCCTGAAACTCTCCAGGTGGTGGTCAGCCTCGTAACCCCTACAATAATCCAGGAGGTCTGATCTGAAATTTCACCCCAGCAGAGAGACGTTTCACAGATGGCAGTTTAGTTAGTTGGCTTAACAGTTTCTTAATTAAATCATATTATATGAGACACTGAGGGTAAAGTATACTTCTCCTGATTTACCCTGTACATTTTGTACCAACACTACCTCAATACATATACATTTACATGGCTCTTAGGATTGTGAACATATTTGAAAATTGGCTTCCTGACCACCTGGAAGTCGGTGATTTTGAAAATGAGCATATTTTTCTGTATTTTTACAGTAAAATTCTTTGGTCGCCTCCTAGGGAGTAGCTCAGATGTATTCAACATGTGGGTGGAGGAACCGTACATCAAATGTGTCGCAGTGTGAAGGAATAGTCAAAAATAGTTAAAACTATGAGTTTTTAGGTGAATGGAGAACACACCATTTATTGGACGTTTTACTGTGTTAACTAAACATTGTCTGATCTGATCCGAACTTTACATGCTTGACAAGAGTTATTTTTAACTGTTTATGTTAACTTGTTTTGATTCTAATCGTTTAACTCAACACCCCTCTTAACGTGTTGCTGTGACGAAGCAATTTCCCAATTTGTAATGAACATCATATCTAATCTAATATCAAAAACTGTCTGTGTGCCATACATTTAAAAACCTTCAATCTGATTCTAATGTTGGATTAAATGTGAGATTGATATTGCATGATTAATGCAGTGCAATGCTAATGCACGACTCAAAAGAGACCAAAGGATTCCTCCACTGACTGGACACTGTTGCACAGACGTCTAATTTCGGGGGTCGTTAAGTGCAGACAACAGGAAAAAAGTCATAAAGTTATAGCAATGCTGGGAGGCAGATCATATAAAGGACAGCATGATGAAATCCCTACAACGGCTGATTTGAATGACCTTGTTTGTCATCTGGTAGCAGGAACACATGCCAGGGAACAGTGTAGCTGCAGGAGTGAATGCCTTATTGTTTTCCGTTCATATTTAACCGTCAACACCAGCGCACACATTTTATTCCCTGCATGGTGGTCTATGTGTCAGATATTTGGAGTAGGCTGTACCAAAAGATGATTTATAAGTCAGCTCCCGGCTTGTAGACATAAACACGGGCTGCAATACAATATTTTATAGATGAGGCACCAGATTCTCGAAAATAATGATAATTGAATAGTAGTAATATAACTACTATGCTTCAGTACATCGAGGCAGTCTATTAAGGTGATTACTTATATTCCTTATTCCTTTAAAATGAGTTTAGTGCATTTTCCGCCATATTGAAACATATTATAATTATATTAAATCTAAATAATAAATAATAATGAGAGCTACCAATTTGGCCATGGCTGGCTACAAAGCTAACATTCAGCTAACTTGTGAGCTAGGTGGCTAACGTAAGCTAATTAAATACATAGTAAATTAGATAGCAAACGTTGGCTAGATTGTTTGATAGATAGATAGCCAAAGTTGGCTAGTTAGCCTGATAGCTAACGTTTGCTAGTTAAATAGCACACTGAAAGTATCACACACGTCCTGAACGTAGACACAGTTCCACACTTAAGGTTTAACCACATGGTATTAAATTATAATTCAGATTTAAATTATGAGAGCCACCAATTTGTTAGTAGCTAGCTGGATGGTTACTATTACTGAGCTAGCTTGTTAGATAGGTAGCTAACGTAAGCAAGCAAACATGTTAGAAAGATGGCTAATGCTAGCTAGCCGGTGTCAAAGAACGCTAACATAGTTAGCTTTATGAAAAGATAGCTAACATCTGCCAGCTAAATAGCATGCTGATAAATTGAAGTCTGTAAGTTAACTGGTTTTTGATAAAATGTTAACACAGTGGACATTTACATTTATTATAAACGGTCCACATGAGCTTTATAACGACTATTCGGTGTGTCATAGCAGAGCCATGTACAGCAAAACCATTTGATAGGTGAGTTAAACTGTGAATGATCCAAATCAAATATATTGTTTTCAATGCGACTAGTGCTAAACCGGAAGATCAAACACCTTTTGATTTGAACCAGAGCTGGGGAAAGAAACGGGGCTACATGAGGTGAATCATTTATTGTTGCTCATTACTTTCCCAGACGATGTAGAACTTTACCTTAAATGCTAAAGACCTGACAGATAGAGCGCTTTTCTTGAAACTCAAAGACACTTTACAGAGTTCAAATTCATAACAACATAATTAAAACTACACACTTAAAATATATGAAACACAACATTAATTACAGACTAAAAGCGCTTCTGGAGAGGTGAGTTTTGATTTGTGATTTGAACATGGTGAGATCAGGCACTCACGGATGAGTTTGGGGAGTGAGTTCCAGAGGGAGCTTCTATCTGAATATGGGACCTCCTACTGTAATTTATGCATTTCATTGTCACATTTGACATTTCCTTGTTATTTCATCCTGTGATTTGGTGGAGCGAAAACAACTTTTAGTGAGCAATCTAGTAACTTTTTTCTTTTGCGTCCATAATGCAAGACTGGGCGCTTAATAGGCTGACATCCAGTGAAGCCTTTTCATCCATCAAGGCTTCATGCTGCAGCACAGACTCATTACCGCGTTACATTGTTCCAGATCATGGAGGGTAATGTGTTTCTATGAAAAGGCAGGAAATTGAACTTAGCAATTATGCGTAAAGTCTATAAGTAAATGTAATTAGGACACATGGAGGAAACTGTACCAGTCAACATGAGGATAAAGGGCAACACTACTTTCAACTCACCCTTTTTTGTATTTAAATGCATGATTTAAACAGTGAATGTATTGTTTATAAAGCTATAATTGGTAAAAGGCAGATTAATAGTCCTTGACATATGCACTAATTAGCACCTAAAGATCTCCGTAAATGTGTTTTAAGCTACACAGAATGCTTTAAACCATGCGGTTAGAAATGCGAAATTACCAGGCTAAGGTTAGGTGATATTGGTGAAGGTGCACTTGTATATTTAGAGGGAAACAGAACAGAACTAATGTCTGTAGATCAGGTTACTGTAAAGGTGTTGGACGGATGAATAAAGCCGTATTTTCATTAAACCAAAAGCTACGTCAGCCCGTCTGCGATTCTTTTGAAACGCCCACATCTAAAACCAGAGCCTTGATGTGATTGCTTAGATATTATATTTCAGCATCTGCCTCTTTCTTTCCTTTCTTTTCTGAAAGTGGGGGTATAATCACTTCACAAATAACAGGAAGCAGGTTGAAGGGATGAATTGCAGAAGGAACAGAAGAAGGAGGAGGGATAATGCTGTATAGTTTCCCGTGAAAAAAAACCTGAAATCACTTTCTTCATATTTTACCACACTCTTCTTGTGAATAACCTTTGTACAAACAAATGGGGAGGGATGGCAAAAGTACACATCCTTTACTCAAGTAGAAGTACAGATACTCGTGTTTAAAAATACTCCGGTGAAAGTAGAAGTACTGACTAAACTTCTTTACTCAAGTAAAAGTAAAGAGGCTTTGAAATGTCCTTCAGTAAAAAGTACCCATAACTAGCAGCTGCTTTAAAGAGTACCTGACCTCCCTTTATATTAATAGAACAATAATGTCATTGTTAGCTAATGAATGTTTCCATGCTGAACAACGGCAACATGACAACGTTTCCATTGGTCCCTCTTCTTTAGAGAAGACCAGGAAATGATGGATACACGGATCGTGTTCAAATCAATAGGCACGCAATGACTCTAAAGAATAATGATCACGCACCAAACACACATTCAGACTAAAGGAACCAGCTGTTTGGGAAATGAGAGAAGTAGAAAGTACAGGTATTTGAGTTCAACATGTAAGAAGTAGAAAGTACAGGTATTTGTGTTCAACATGTAAGAAGTAGAAAGTACAGGTATTTGGGTTCAACATGTAAGAAGTAGAAAGTACAGGTATTTGTGTTCAACATGTAAGAAGTAGAAAGTACAAGTATTTGAGTTCAACATGTAAGAAGTAGAAAGTACAGGTATTTTGTGTTCAACATGTAAGAAGTAGAAAGAACAGGTATTTGTGTTCAACATGTAAGAAGTAGAAAGTACAGGTATTTGAGTTCAACATGTAAGAAGTAGAAAGTACAGGTATTTGTGTTCAACATGTAAGAAGTAGAAAGTACAGGTATTTGTGTTCAACATGTAAGAAGTAGAAAGAACAGGTATTTGTGTTCAACATGTAAGAAGTAGAAAGTACAGGTATTTGTGTTCAACATGTAAGAAGTAGAAAGTACAGGTATTTGGGTTCAACATGTAAGAAGTAGAAAGTACAGGTATGTGTGTTCAACATGTAAGAAGTAGAAAGTACAGGTATTTGTGTTCAACATGTGAGAAGTAGAAAGTACAGGTATTTGGGTTCAACATGAAAGAAGTAGAAAGTACAGGTATTTGTGTTCAACATGTAAGAAGTAGAAAGTACAGGTATTTGGGTTCAACATGAAAGAAGTAGAAAGTACAGGTATTTGGGTTCAACATGTAAGAAATAGAAAGTACAGGTATTTGGGTTCAACATGTAAGAAGTAGAAAGTACAGGTATTTGAGTTCAACATGTAAGAAGTAGAAAGTACAGGTATTTGAGTTCAACATGTAAGAAGTAGAAAGTACAGGTATTTGAGTTCAACATGTAAGAAGTAGAAAGTACAGGTATTTGGGTTCAACATGTAAGAAGTAGAAAGTACAGGTATTTGGGTTCAACATGTAAGAAGTAGAAAGTACAGGTATTTGAGTTCAACATGTAAGAAGTAGAAAGTACAGGTATTTGAGTTCAACATGTAAGAAGTAGAAAGTACAGGTATTTGGGTTCAACATGTAAGAAGTAGAAAGTACAGGTATTTGTGTTCAACATGTAAGAAGTAGAAAGTACAGGTATTTGAGTTCAACATGTAAGAAGTAGAAAGTACAGGTATTTGTGTTCAAAATGTAAGAAGTAGAAAGTAAAAAGTCGTTAAAACAATAAGTAGTGGAGTAAAGTACTGATACCAGAACAATGTACTTAAGTACAGAAACTACTACAGCAAACTACAGAAAAGTATTTGTACTCCACTACTTCCCACCTCTGCACATGGGGGTAATTGCCCTTGTGCCACTGGGCCAGGCAGGGCTTGTTGAGGGTTCTTCAGAAACCACACTCCCTTCCCCCCCATCAGAAAACGCCCCGGGGTTCACAAAGCCAGATTGGCAGCTCCGTGATCCAACTTGTCCGTGTTGCAATAGTAACCACGCAGGAAACGGGTGACTAAACTTTACATTGAGTGAAGTGCTGTGTGGGTTAAAGTACTTTGTGTTTCTGTTAAATAATTAAAGGTTACTGTTAAAAGATACGGCCAAGGGCTAACTTACCAAGAGCAGAGACTGACATTGTTTCTCTATTGATTTTACTCAAAATAGTACTGCTTTGTATACATATTAGACGACTTGGTAGACAGTCAAAAATGTGTTTTCTTTGATTCAATTGATCTATATATATATGCTGATATAGTATAATGCAGTACTGTACTACTAATCCACACAGTATTTCCAGTATTTAACTTTGGTCCGTAACAATAGTAATATCATACTATCAAAAGATCCATTCTGCATTACCAGTACTTTTGATATTTGAGGTGCATTTAGCTGATAATACTTGGGTACTTCATATTATTCTGAAACTGTTTATATGCAGAATGAGAATATTTTGATGCTAATACTTTTCTACAATTTTAAGACCATAGTATTTCTACTTTTACTCAAGTAAACGAGTACTTGTTCCAACACTGTTAATATGTACATTGATAAAATGAAGGTGGATGTGATTATCCAAAGGTTCGGGTTATTTAGGGTCTTTTGGGTAAAATAATCCTTTAAGCCGGAAAGACCTCCCACAAATATATTCAAATATCAGTTTGTCTCTGTTTATGAGAGGCTCCCTAATAGAAGAATCATGGAGTGTGTCAGAAGGGTTACTCAAAAACCACTGGCCCAGTTTTCTGATTCTAGCAGAACCCAGCAACATTTGAAGAGGATCCAAAAATCAAAAGTAGGATACACAAACTGTGGTTTTCTTTTATTGCGACAACATCCTGCATTCATTCAAATTTGTTCCCAACTAAACCTGAACGCCCTCTCAGGTCACAACAACAACTCTGCAACAGATTTGAACGTGTTTAAACGCTCTGAGCAATAAAATACAACAAGACGTCTTCGTAGTGTCCATGTTGTCTCCTCATTACGACAATATTTCATAAACACTGAAAACAGACGTTCGGGAAAGGGGACCATCAGAGGTGATCATCTTTGAATATCCAATATTCTATTGACATGTAGACTTTTTGCACTACTTTTTATTTTGTATTTTATTATGTTGCATTGTTGGAGGAGCTCAGATCAGAAGAATGTCATTGCCATTTCTACACTGCAGCTTATGACAATAGAACCTTTGAACGTGAACCGTTTGGAGGTCTGCACTCGGGGAATAGCAGGGATATCAGTCAGATTTTAGAAACCATAAGTGATTAGCAGAAAGGATCTTGTTGCCTCAGCCTGCAGCAGAACAACGGCAACTTAAAAGAGAAAAACGTGCCTGGCTTTAGTTTAAAAGAGTGTGTGTGTGTGTGTGTGGGTCTGCTTCAGATCTCACCATGATGAGCTTACAGAGAAGGAGAATAATACGTGACACTTATATAGCGCTTTTCTAAAAACTCAAAGATGCTTTGACAGAGAATTTCATTTCAATTCAAAACCTTTATTTATCCAGGTGAAATCCCATTGAGATCAATGATCTCTTTTTCAAGGGAGACCTGCAGCAGTAGGTTCCACAAGAAGACATAAAAACATAAACAACAGAACAACAAAAGGACATCATACAGCAAAATGTACAGGGATTACAATTTGCATATCTAACCACATGTACAGGTACCAACAGCATCTGATTGAGTAGCATCCAACCGAGCTTTAAAAACATGTAGTGGTACTAGCTTGGTCATTTTCCATTCTTTTTGCAGACTGTTCCAAGTTAGTGGAGCTGCACATCTAAAAGCTTTCTTCCCTAAGACAGTCCTAGCACTTGGCACATTTAATAAAACCACAGCATGCGATCTCAGGCAATAAGTACTTTCAATTCGCAGAGAGATCAGGGAGCATGAAACTAAAGACGAAGAAAAAACGTAAAGAGGGGGGGGTGGTCAGAGGTCGAATGCGGTGTTGATCAGGTGGGTTTTGAGTGACTTTTTTGAATGCGGTGAGAAGGATGGTTCCCACTGACGGAAAGAGTTGGAGGAGAAATATAACAAACAAAACCCTCTGTTCTCGTTCTGCCCTGGGAGTGATAGGGGTGAAATGTGATCGAGGAAGCTGGAGCTCAACAAGTGGCTGCAGGTTGCAACCTGGCGCGCACACACACACCTCCCTCCCCGGTGTGCTTGTAGTAGGAGGCTTTAAGGGGGAGCATACAATGTTATGATGTGTGTGTGTGTGTGTGCGTGTGCGTGTGTGTGTGTGACGAAGATGATATGGGTGTACTTGAGTTAGTGTATAACTGCTGACCTCAGTGATGGCCTGAGGTTTTTCCCTGCAGCAATGGATGTTTGGATGAAACACCAACGTTTCCTTTCGGTCTCGATTTCATTCGAGTTTACCAGTTCAACAATTCACAGTCGTTTTTCATTCCACAAATACTTTTCACTTATAGGGCGACTATGAGTCCAGAAGGTTGTTGGTTATATCCCAGTCCGTGCAGTCAACATGTCGATGTGTCCTTGGGCAAGATACTGAACCCTGAGGTGCTCCCGATGGCCAACGGTGTGTGTGTGTGTGTGTGTGTGTGTGTGTGTGTGTGTGTGTGTGTGTGTGTGTGAGTGTGTGTGTGTGAGTGTTAGCTTCCCTATAGTTAGAGGTGCTGCTCTGCATGAATGAGGTGTGAATGGGTGAATGACTCGTAGTATGTAAAGAGCTTTCAGGGGTCCAGAAGACCGGATAAAGACATTTACAGTACAGCTACCATCTACTTGTAGTTTTCACTTTTTAGTTTAGGCAAATAATATAATTTGTTTATTAAGACTTTCATAAATAACATAATCATTTAAGGTAGCCAGTTTCCATATAGGGTAAATTAAAGCTGATTCAAAGGTGAAAGTACACAAGAACTACCTCTGTGTGATGATGAGGAAAAGTAATGCTATTGTAAATGTAGAAGTGATTTTTAGCTTGGCAGATAGCTTCAAAGTGTCTTCAATAAAAACCGAGGAGACAGCAAGTACGCTTGGATAGGTAATTTGTTATAAAGCTGAAATACAGAAACAAAACACACATGTGTAATGAGTTTGACTTTTGTTGTCACATTATCAAACACTGAATCATTAATCTCTGCATAAAACATAAAAACACATACAGTAAGATTTCCAAGCATTGCATACAGCTGCAGTGACATCTGCAATCCAATAATGTTGCAGACTAAAACAACATGATGCTAACACCTACGGTTATCAGGCCATGCAGATTGAAAAATGACACTGCCGAAAAATGTAGATTAAAAATCCCTCCTGAAACCCAAATAGTGACCCTGACTACCTGTCACCGTGGGGCCTGAAGTGGAGATAAACCCCACATGCCTGTCATCCTCCACTGAGAGCCCCAGCGCCAGTCTACACACACACACACACACACGCACGCACACACGCACACACGCACACACGCACACGCACGCACGCACGCACGCACGCACGCACGCTCGCACACACCTTCACGTGAAACATGGAGAGCTGTTTTCATAACCCACATCAGTCCCACGAGAATGTATGACACTGGTATTCATAACCATGTGGCACCAAGGCGTCTTTTGTCTTTACGATTTATGGGTTTTATTTTGGATGATGACGGCCCTTTTCTTATATAACTTGATCCCAACGAGCGTCTTTCTTGTAAGTAGAAGTAAAACAAAGATGAAAGACAGACATCAATGTTCAATCCAATGAATAAATCCTATTGGCTTGTTGTCGTGGGAACCATTATGATGCTAACTTTTGGGTTGGCCTACAAATATTGTTGTGGGCTACATTTGTTTAAAGTTGCTCTGTAAATAAGTGCAAGTTGTAAACTGTATTTAAACTCTTTCCACCTCTTACTCATAACTTCCTCCTTGATATGTTTTACCATCAGGTCCAGGGCTGACAAACTTTCACTGCACAAAGTTTATCTGTTTCACACAGCCCAGCAAAATGCTACATCCTGAGCTCAAGATTGAAGTAATGGTAAATGGACTGTACTTATATAGCGCTTTATCCAGTCTTTAAGACTCCTCAAAGCGCTTTACATACTACATGTCGTTCACCCATTCACACCCATTCATACAGAGCAGTGTACCTTACTCTAGGACCTAACATTCACACACATTCACACACCGTTGGCCATCGGGAGCAACTCAGGGTTAAGTATCTTGCCCAAGGATACATCAACATGTTTACTGCATGGGCTGGGATCGAACCCAAAACCTTCTGGTTGAAAGACGACCGCACTCCCTCGCAGCCACAGTCGCACAGTAATAACTTGCAGGATTATGAATACATCAACACTGCGGTATGATTTACACAGATTAAGATACAGATTAAGTTAACAGGCAGATTGTTGGAATATGACTGTACTTCTAACAAAACCAAAAGGGCTTTTATTGGAATGAAAAAGCAGATGTAGTACAAGGAAAAAACTAAAATAGATTAGATCTGAAGTGTTATTTGCACTAACTTCAGATCGTATGTTTTGAATAACCACATACTCCGCTGTAATCAAACACAGCATTCAATAAATGTTTTATGAGCAACGTAAATGTTTGAAAAATCAGGGCTGCGGTTTCCATGCGAGGCGCTTCAACTTTATTGCAGTAAGTGATGAAAATGAGTCTCAGTGTTGATGTATTTTAAGCATTTCATGTTGCCATTTTGGCTAAGTCTCCCCTCTTTAAAAGAGATATTGAGATTCCAACAGGGTGGGATGTGTGGATCTTTTGTTGATTATAAAAACATCAGTTCAGTGTCTCATGTCTTCAGGGCTTTCTGATGCACAATCACCAGCTCAGACTGTACACATGCAGCCGTTTACACTGGGATCAGGACTGAACCACCCACTGTCATCTGTGTGATGCTGAGTCATAAAATGACAAATCCCTCCTCGTAGCTGTGGGATGACAAAGGCTTAGAAGTAATCATTTGTTACAGGTACTTTTTGCTACTATTTTGCCACCAAGCAGTAATTATGGGGGATGGTTTCGTGCTAACACCTGTCTTTGCGGCATCTTTCTGTTCCTGAAACAATGAATTGTTTTACTTTTTTCTCATTCGAGGCAAGTTGGGACAGGAGTCAGAAACTTCGCCACAGGCTCCCTCTCTACTGTTGTGTCACTGTGATATCTGTGTCCTTTTTGCATTCTTTCAAGAGCTTAGGGGCAAAGATTGTGTAGGTACAAGATAAGACTTGTGTACTTAATACTTGTCTTTTTTGCAGATATACAAAGTAAAACACAAGTCTACCCACTCATGGCCTGATTGTATCCTACATTACCTGACGTTTATGTGTCTTTTCCTTTCTTTCCTTTCTCAGGTCCGAGGATTGTCATGGAGGTACCAAAGATGGCATCTTTAGGAGCAACTCTTCTTGCTTTGGCATCAGTGCTCCTACACTCAGCGAGGTGTCAGGGGATTATGGGAAAAGGCAAAGACAGCTTGCCGCTAAGGTTCACACATCATCTCTACAACGCCTCCATCTTTGAGAACTCTGCGCCACGGACGTACGTTGAGACGCCGGTGAAAATGGGCATTAAAGTGACTGATGTGTTCTGGGAAATCAAATATAACGTTGTCTCGGGTGATGACGACAGACTTTTCCAAGCAGAGGAGGTTAAAGTTGGGGATTTCTGCTTCCTCAGGATCAAAACACGCAGCAGTAACTCAGCACAGCTCAACAGGGAGGTCAGAGACTCGTACACTCTCACAGTGGCGGCCACCGAAAACACTTTTGACTTCCAGGCGAAGACGAAGGTGTTTGTCCAGGTGCTTGACACCAACGACCTTAAGCCTCTTTTCTATCCTGCCTCGTACAACCATGCTATCGGGGAGGACAGTCCACTTCAGTCAAGTGTGGTGAGAGTTAGTGCTACAGATGCTGATATCGGCAGCAACGCTCAGTTTTACTACTCTTTCACCAGCAGAGCTCACCCTTTTGTCGTCGACCCTTTCACAGGAACTGTCAGTCTTGTCAGGAAGCTAAATCACACCCGAACAGACAGGTACGACCTCACAGTGTTAGCAGAGGACAGGACAAAGAAGATATCTGGGGTTAAAAAATTCGGTAATGTTGCCAGAGTTACAATAAATGTACAAAAGATGGCAATGAGTTCTCCAGTCATCACTCCGACCCCCAAACCCACAGTGTCTACAGACGGCAAAATAACTATCAATGTCCACGTAGAGGCAGGAGCTAAGCCGGTTGAATCCCTGATTATTGTTGGAGGAGATCCCCACAAGTGTTTTGAGGTAATCCCTTTAGGTGTGCAGGGCACTGACTTCCAAGTGATCTCTACTAAGAGGATTAACTGGTCTCAGAGTCCTTTTGGGCTGAATATGTCTCTTCAAGCCAAAGACAGGAGCTTCCCTAGTTTACTCTCTCCAGCTGCACACATCCACATTCCTGCCTATCATTACACGCCCCTGGCATTTTTAGAGGACACCTACATCGTCCCTCTGAGTGAGTTTTCACCCCCTAAATCTCATGTGGTTAAAGTGTCAGTCACCCCAGTAGCTTATAATGTCACATTCAGTATCAAGAATAATCCGGACAGTACTAAATTTAAAATAAATCCCAAAACAGGAATCATCATAACAACAGAGACATTCGACTATGAGAGAAAGGATCGATATGAGTTCGATGTTGTGGCCAATCACGGCGAGGCTGAGACTCACATAGTGGTTGAGATTATCGATGAAAATGACAACAGCCCACAGTTCGCACACACCTCCTATCAGGCCACGCTGGATGAAAACTCCCCTGTTGGAAGCAGTGTTGTGAAAGTAGTTGCCATAGACAAAGATAAAGGTAAAAACGGCTTTGTGACTTACACTATGGCGAGTCTAGGCCCCTTACCTTTCATCATAGACCCGTTCACAGGCGTCATCTCCACCTCCGAACATTTAGACTACGAGCTGATGAAAAGGCGGTACCATCTGAGGGTTTGGGCGTCAGATAGCGGAAAACCCTTCAGTCAGGTCAGCGAATGCCCCGTGACCATAACCCTGAACAACATGAACGACAACATGCCTTTGTTTGAGAGAGTTGGATGTAACACAACTGTACCGCAAGATTTACCCGTTGGACACATAATTGCCGAGCTGTCAGCCATTGATGTAGATGAACTACAGCAGCTGAGGTACGTCATCGAGTCAGGGAATGAACTCCAAGTTTTTTCTATCGACCCGGTGTCAGGATCAATCACCCTGAAACAACCGATCCCCCTGCGAGCATCTTCGTTCGATTTGAGAGTTGTAGCCACGGATGGAAAGCATTCCTCCGAAGCTTCACTCGTCAGGGTGACTGTAACGAACAGAGGCGATGAAGTAACGCTCGTTTGCCAGGAAACTGGCATTTTCAAACAGCTGACTGATAAACTGATTGAGTCCATCAAACCCATTTTAACCAGTCAACAGGAAGACATTTTTTCTGATGTTCACATCACCAACCGACACTCTCCAAAGTTTGACTCAAGCATCCCGGGTTCAATCGATCTCATTGAGGACCACCCACTGAATTCCACCATTATTCAGTTCATGGCAACAGACACTGACACTGGGTTCAACAGTAAGCTGGTGTACGCCATATCTAGCGGGAATGAAGATGGGTGTTTCTCTATTGATGTATTCTCGGGTGATCTTCAGTTAGTTTGCCCATTAGACAGAGAGAGTAAGGAGTTCTACATTTTGAACGTCACTGTTTATGATCTGGGAATACCGCAAACATCTGCGTGGAAGTTCATTGCCGTGAACGTCATGGATGTCAACGACAATCCTCCGGTTTTTGATCAGCCGAGATATGTGATACGTGTGCCTGAAAACACAGAGCAAGACTCCATTATCTTTACAGCTCAAGCCATTGATCCTGACGTAGATACGAGCGGGAATGTCGAATACTCCTTGCTGACGTCCACTGACATGTTCAGGATTGACGAATTGACCGGCGAGGTGACGGTAACGGGTGCGTTGGATCGAGAAACTTCACCCAGGCACGACCTCAGGATCGAAGCCAAAGATCAAGCGAAACCTGGACCTCAGTTGTTCTCCATGATTGACCTTGTGGTGGTTTTGCAGGACATTAATGACAACCCACCCAAGTTTGTACCCAAGGTTTACAAGATAAAAGTCCCAGAGGATGTTCCCGTTGGCACCCTCCTCGTCTGGGTTGAGGGTGTTGACTTGGATTTGGGCAGCGGTGGAATCGTGACCTATAATCTCAAGAATACTGAGGGTGGTATCTTCCATCTTGACGCCTCCACAGGGGCTTTGATCCTTGAGAGGGAGCTGGACTTTGAGAGGCGTCCGATTTACAACCTCACGGTTCGAGCTGTTGATCACGGACTCCCTCGATCTCTTTCCTCCTCATGCTTCGTGGAGATTCAGGTTCTGGATGTCAACGAGAACCTGAACAGGCCTGTGTTCTCAGAGTTTGTGTATGAAGCCGGAGTGATGGAGGATGCAGCTGTGGGGACATCCGTGGTGATGCTTACAGCCTCAGATAAAGACCCGGGCAAAGATGGAGTCGTTCGATACCACATCCACGAAGGCTCTGGTCTGGGACTGTTCACCATTGATGAGGAAACAGGTAAAAGACATTGTGATTTTGCCATTTTTGTAGCTGTTGGTTGGATTTGTTAGTGGTAAAGCAAAAATGGGACGATATTTGTTTGTGTTTATCTACAGAATGGCTCTCCATTGAACAAGTTATTAGTTAGAATTAATTCAAAAATATCCTTTTATATTCTAAACCTTGTTTGACTAATTTGCCCTTATTTGCCTGATTTGAATACAAAATATAGCTAAGCAAAACATGAAAACAATTTTGAGATTTGACCGAAAATTCTTTTTTTTGTTTGTTGTCACATTAAAAATGAGAATTATGTGAAAATAATTTATTTTAAAATCTGAGAATTAGAAGAAAAAAGTCAGAATTTTTTGAAAAATTTCAGAATTCAAGGTAAAACATTTTATTTTATTTTTTTATCTGAAAATATAATTCAAATGAGAATTTTCACTTTATCTCAGATTTCTCAGTTTAAAAAAATATATAATTAATAAAGAGCTATTTTAATTTAAATCCGAAAAATAGAATTCAGATTTGTTTCCCAAATCTCAAAAAGAAAACATTTACTTTTAGTAAGATCTACAAATATTTCACATAATGATAATAATAATACATGTTATTTATAAAGCGTTTTTCCTGTGCTCAAAGCGCTTTACAAGGAAGTAAAGAAGAAAAATAACAACACATGTGGCCCTAATGCTCTCGCATACTTCCATGTTGATTGA
The DNA here is from genome assembly GCF_902827175.1 of Gymnodraco acuticeps. Taxonomy (NCBI): domain Eukaryota; kingdom Metazoa; phylum Chordata; class Actinopteri; order Perciformes; family Bathydraconidae; genus Gymnodraco; species Gymnodraco acuticeps. The sequence goes on along the minus strand of NW_022991942.1, from coordinate 107,131 downwards.
TATTTGAGATTTCAATGACCTTGGAAAGCAGCAGTTGGATAATTTGCCATAAATCCTTAAAGTGCTATAGACATGACGACTCAACTAAATGTATCTACTATGTCTGTGCTATGATTGAATACACAAGTAACATGTACTGATGGACCTTGTGGTGCCATTATTTTTCCAATTGTTGGTCCAGAATGACATTTCATTGTGAATATTATGTATTTTCTTCATCTCAAATTGTGTTTTGTATTGTTAGAGTGAAGGATCCAGCTAGAAAACTTCACCAAGTAACGTTTTTGTAAGGATATTGAGTGACATGACTACGTCTTCAGATTTTTTTTTACAGCCATACATTTCCTCATGTAGTTGTGCAACATGACATTTCCTATGGCGGTTTGTGTATTTTTCCATCAGCGTATCCTTTGCAGAGGATACCCTGCAACCTCTGAACACATCGCTCTGCATTCCTTTGGCCTGCTGCTGCACTTAAACTCAGATAAAATCAGGGCAGATAGAGTTTTCTGTCATATTGAAACACTGGAATATATCTCTTTTCCTATGTTGCCGTTATTTTTAGCTCTGCCTCAGGTCATCTGAACTTAAAACTGCTTTTGATCAAAACTCTGTCTTTGCTTTTAGACCCCTGGCGTTTCATAACTAATCTGTGGCACCAAGCTTCTTCTACACTAAAGACGTTTTAAATTAGTTATGGCAACAGAAATGTGTCGTGCTTCTGAGCCTTTGGGCACCAATCCAAACTTAAACTAGATGATTGAAAATACCTTAAAGGTGGTGACAGTTATAAAACATAAAATTAATGAGGGATTCATTCCTGAGGCACATCAGCCGGTTTCGAACAAGTAAAGGTACCGCAGTATCAGGTCTAAAACCACCAGACTCAGGGACAGTTTTATTCCACAGGCCATAAGTACTAAATAATAAGTAGTGCAAACATTTTACATGCATGTAAATATAATATGAAAGTACAAGAACAGAATATGAAATTAAATAATGTAAATAATGTAAATTGAGACTAAATTAAATACGGAGCCTGTGACCTACGTTTTTCATTGTCATATCTACACTGTAGCTAATGTGCACATAACAATAAAGCTTTGTATCTTGAAATGTCCCAAAAGTGAACGAGTGATTCTGAACCGTTAATCCTAATTCCACTTTTCTCGGGTCTCAGGTGTGATCCGGACCACAGAGACATTGGACCGTGAGATGATGCCTCACTACTGGCTCTCTGTTTACGTCACTGATCTGGGAACAGAGCCTCTTGTCTCTTGGACTCACGTCTACCTGGAGGTCCTGGACGTTAACGACAACGCTCCAGAACTTTCTCAGCCCGTGTATTTCGCGTCTGTCCCGGAGAACGTGAACACGGTCAAGTCCGTCGTCCAGGTGTCGGCCAAAGACGTGGACACTTCCTCTGAGGGGAAGCTTTCCTTCCAGATGCTGGAGTCTCACCGGACGTACTTCGATGTGGATCCCAAAACAGGTAATTAATAGAGGTTCTGTTCTGCTTTTTGGGGTTTCCCCTCTTCTGTAGTGTGTTCTGTCGGTTTGTGTGCATGTCTACAAAGGCTGGGAATACAATACAATACAGTTACACTTTAAAACCTCCAGACCAAAGTGCTGTACAGTCAAATAAACAAACAAACATACACAAATCACACAGCTCAGCTCACACCATCACAAGACATGCTGCCATTGAAGCACAAAGCTTTCCTTGTAAATGTACTTGTTTCCGTCTTAAATAACCCTTCAAACACAACATCTCAGGAAAGCCTCAAGAGAATTTCTTCAAATGTGGCACAAATATCTAAATGAACTTCATAGTCAAAGGTATGGTGTTACACAAACGTATTTTTTATTAATTCATGTGGCAGATAAGACAATTGTACACAAATGTCTAATGAGTGATTAGGGGGGTAATTCTACTTTATGTAGCTTCAATAAAAATGTACTTTTTGTCAAACTACTTCCAGATTGAAGATTTGTATAAACTCTGTTAGCAGCTATACAAAGGATAGGCTTATCATGTCAAAGTATGCACCTCTATCTCCTATGTAAGGTGTCACATGAAGAAACATTTCCTGCAATTGTAGACATAGTTTCTAAGAACAAATTAGGAAAAACCCATGACATGTACACATGAACTAGGCCTTGCTTTGTGACAGTAGGTGTAGATATTTAAACATTCAGCATGGCCCTGAAAGATGTCATAATGTTTTACGGGCTGGCAGATATACAGTCTCTCTGGGATTTGAACTGTAATTGGATCAGCCTGCACAATGCCATCTTTCTATTTTATAAGCAGATTGGACAGAAATATAGGCAACCGGCTCCATGTGAGTGATTTACATTTGGATTCAATCTCCCCGTGTGATTATAAAACATTTGCATGGCCTCTGTGCTTTCACAAATTGCTTCGAACATACCTGAATTGTTCGCCATGTCCCTGAGGCAGATTTACACTTTGATTGAGGTGTGTAACTGCAGCTGTAAAACCCCCACAGCGAGTTATAATCCACTAAGGATGGCTGGAAATGGACTGATATGTCCTAATGCACTGTTGCAAGTCTGAGCAAAGCAAGCCATGCAGAACCTGGGGCGTGTCACAGATGGGACAAAGCTAGAAATGAAACTTCATAATGAGAAACTCTGTCAGAGGTCACTCACAAAGCCACTCATGTGCAGACTAAAGGGATTTTTGGAGAGAAACTTCAAGTGTCATGTTTAGAAGAGGCTTGAACCCCCCCCCCCCCTCAGGTACATGTATGTTCATCTTTGACAGTTGCAACTATTATGTTCAGGCAAATTAGCCTAGCATTAGCTCTACAAGTCCCTGCAAGCCCTGTCCTCTCCACATAATCTCCAGGTAGCTCCGGTGTTTGTCCACACCCTAAAGGCCAGTATGCCCAAGGATTACAGTGTAATGGAGAGATGTCTCACAGCCGGAGAGTGGCACTTTAAATCAAGCTGTTTTTGTGCTGAAGCAGGTCTATTTGAGATTCACGAGGAATGCATTCAAGCTCAGGATGACAAATGTGTTTCGTTGAAGAGGGCGATTGTGTTCTGTTCAGACTGAGGAATATCCTAATGTCAAGAGTTGTTTTTACTGAGGTAATTGATATGTTGAAGACACAGATTCTGCTTTATTGTTCATTCTCCAATTGGATCTCCTTCCAAAAGATAGTGGGTCTTTTTGAGATGATAATGGCCTTAACCCTAACCGTAACCCTAACACACCGTACATAGTAGTTTAAAATAACACAACACCGGTGTGACCCATACCCTAACAAACAACACATTACAACAGAGAATCAGTGAAAGCAGGACAAAGAAACTGAAAAAATATGATTAAAATAAGATTGTATTATCATTAGCTCTAAAAGAAGTGCTGTAATTACACAGAAAATATATTATAAAGCCAAAGGTATGTAGACAACCCCAAACACGCTCTTGTGTAGATTTAGGTTGTTGGCTGTTGTTCATGGTTTGGGCTTGGCCCCTTTGTGGTAAATGAAGATACATTCTTAACTTATCAGCATATAAAGACAGTTTAGACAAACAAGTTACAACTTTTTGGAAACAGTTTGTATTTGTCCTTTTTCCTGTAATCACATGACATAAAACCAACCCATTATAACATGTCTGGGATGAACTGAAACAACTCTGTCGCACCTACGAATGACTCAATAACAATTGTCCCCTGATACCGATACCAACCCAAAACCAGCTTTTAAAATTGAGATTGTTAATAATATAATAGAGTTGTGCAGTAATGAGTCCTAAAACACGGAAATAAGTACCACCTTTCGTTCCCTTGGCTCGCTGTCAATGGTTTTCTAAATGTGTTTTTGGTTGTTAGCCTGAAATAAGGACTGTGGTTAACACAAGCTGAAGAGATTTTAAAGGTTTGTTCTACGACATAAAATCTGTCACTAAATGCCCCATGGAGGTTACTAACAAGAGTCTAAATGAGACGACTAAACATCATCACGCCCAACATTAGCCGCCTTTAGCTTAGCGGCGGTGACGTGAAGTCATGTGAGCGTGCTGTAGTTCCTTTATAGCCCAACGTTAGCCTCCCTTAGCTTCGCGGAGGTGACGTGAAGTCATGTGACCGTGCTGTAGTTCCTTTATAGCCCAACGTTAGCCGCCTTTAGCTTAGCGGTGGTGACGTGAAGTCATGTGACCATGCTGTAGTTCCTTTATAGGCCAACGTTAGCCGCCTTTAGCTTAGCGGTGGTGACGTGAAGTCATGTGACCGTGCTGTAGTTCCTTTATAGCCCAACGTTAGCCACCTTTAGCTTAGCGGAGGTGACGTGAAGTCATGTGACCGTGCTGTAGTTCCTTTATAGCACAACGTTAGCCGCCTTTAGCTTAGCGGTGGTGACGTGAAGTCATGTGACCGTGCTGTAGTTCCTTTATAGCACAACGTTAGCCGCCTTTAGCTTAGCAGTGGTGATGTGAAGTCATGTGAGCGTGCTGTAGTTCCTTTATAGCCCAACGTTAGCCGCCTTTAGCTTAGCGGAGGTGACGTGAAGTCATGTGACCGTGCTGTAGTTCCTTTATAGCCCAACATTAGCCGCCTTTAGCTTAGCGGTGGTGACGTGAAGTCTTGTGACCGTGCTGTAGTTCCTTTATAGCCCAACATTAGCCACCTTTAGCTTAGCGGTGGTGACGTGAAGTCATGTGACCGTGCTGTAGTTCCTTTATAGCCCAACATTAGCCACCTTTAGCTTAGCGGTGGTGACGTGAAGTCATGTGAGCGTGCTGTAGTTCCTTTATAGCCCAACATTAGCCGCCTTTAGCTTAGCGGTGGTGACGTGAAGTCATGTGACCGTGCTGTAGTTCCTTTATAGCACAACATTAGCCGCCTTTAGCTTAGCGGTGGTGACGTGAAGTCATGTGAGCGTGCTGTAGTTCCTTTATAGCCCAACATTAGCCACCTTTAGCTTAGCGGTGGTGACGTGAAGTCATGTGACCGTGCTGTAGTTCCTTTATAGCACAACATTAGCCGCCTTTAGCTTAGCGGTGGTGACGTGAAGTCATGTGAGCGTGCTGTAGTTCCTTTATAGCCCAACATTAGCCACCTTTAGCTTAGCGGTGGTGACGTGAAGTCATGTGAGCGTGCTGTAGTTCCTTTATAGCCCAACGTTAGCCGCCTTTAGCTTAGCGGTGGTGAAGAGCTAAACTATCGGCAGTTAATGCATTCTCTGATGTCCAATCCATGGGAATGGGTGCAAATCCATGCAGAATTGTAATGTTGAGTAAAGTGGCCAAATGCTTTAGGCATGTAATTAAAATCAGAAGGGAATTCACACTTGAGGTGCAAAATCCATTACAGGAGTTTATTTTGACAACCAAACACAAATAATGTAACTGTCTTTTGAAATAATCCGACATCAAATACAACTTTGATAGCAGCGTTTACTCGTGCTGTAAATTAGAGAGATTGTGTTTCCTTTAATTACATACAATGCTGTTGAGACTTGATCTTCAGAACATGACCCACCTTGTCTTATTTTCACAAATGAAGCCACCTTTGCTAAAGTGCTGTTCGGGGACTGGTGTAGAAACCTCTCGTGCCCAAACAGGATGAAGTGACTCACGGATTTCTGCAGGGTTCTGACTAAGCTTTCACCCTCCTGAAGCGTTTATACACACATTATCCCGTCTGATTCACCCTTAAAGAATTAGCCGATAAAGACATTTTTACCAAGGAAGGATGTGAGCTGAGCGACTGAAAAAAACAAAAATCTAATTCGGTCCAATGTGTTTTAATTTGAGCTACGAACAAGTTGTTTTCTGACTTCAAGAACAGGTCTGTGCAGGTGATGAGGGTGCGCCAAATCACCAAAATGATCCAAAATCAACGTATCTCATTGTGTTTTTCTCAAGATAATGGCGAGGCCGGGCAAATTAGGAATGTGGCCAGTTTTTTAGCATTTTGCCAAAACAAATACCTCATATGTTCGCCTTTAAGATCCCAAATATATTACATTATTGTGTGGTATTCTGCTATTTTTTATACGTAATGTTTATAAGCCACAAACAGAGAACTTGAAGTATTAGTTTTACAATATTATGTATTTTTCTGGAATCCAACAATTCACAAAAGACAGACAGAAAATCAAATCAAATATCTTCTTACTCTTTTATTATTTTTTGCCCCGAAACGATTAAAACCACTGCTGCAACACATACTCACTAGAAAACCAAATGTGCTCCCCAACAAATGCATCAATATCGTACTGTTTGTGACCAGCTGTTGGAGTTAACTACTTGAATTACCCTTCATGCTGTAGTTCCTTTATTGCCCAACATTAGTCGCCTTTAACTTAAAGATTAGTCAAAGTCAAAGTCAACTTTATTATCAATCTCAAAATATGTTTGTACACACAGAAATATCGAAATATTGTTTCCCACAGTCCCGAGGTCTGAAAAAACACACATTAAAATACAAGAACACAAAATAACCGTTTACTTCAAGTAAGCAGGATATATATAAAAAAAGTTGATGTGCATTGTGCAAATGAGAGTGCAAACATTTCCAAAGCAGCTTAATAGTGACTGGTGCTGGATTTTTTTTGTGTGTCTGTGTGTGTGGGGGGGGTGATAAAGTCCCGGTTAGGGTTATCAGATAGTAAATGGCAGTTTAGACAAACATGTTGCAACTTTTTGGAAACTGTTTGTGTTTGTCCCTTTCCTGTAAAACGTGAAAACAAAACCAGCTTCATAAAGAAGTCGTTTTTTTGTTCAACCCCTGATAACATGAACTGAAACAATACGAATAACTCAATAACAATAGTCCCCTGATACCGATACCAGTCCAAAACCAGCTTTTAAAACTGAGATTGCTAATAATATATTTGAGTTGTGCAGTAATGAGTCCTAAAACCAGGACATGAGTCAGCATGTTATCACTTCCTGCAGCCTGGTCTAGAAGTCAATGGTTTTCTGAATGTGTTTTTGGTTGTTAGCCTGAAATAAGTACTGTGGTTAACACAAGCTGAAGAGATTTTAAAGGTTTGTTCTTCTTATCTTCTTAACAAAATGTGAAAGTATCATAAACATGTGTTTGCCATAGAGATTATTTTCTGCAATAATGAAAAATCCAATGGAAAAATCCTATTGCTTTTTGTCGAGGGAGAAAAATACACCACTCTATGGAAAGATGGAATAACTAATAGCTGTATCCTTATTTTTGCTTTACTCCTTTATAACTTTGGGATAACTGAACTTTTATTTGGGAATATTTTCAACTCAAACTCAAGTGTCTTTGGCTTCATTTTCACCGGATAAACTTTGTGTCTAGACTCTGACTTTGGAGACATTTGCACAGCCTTTTAAGATTCCATTATTTATCAGACCTTGAGAAAGTGTGTCCCCTCAGAATGGCTGCAAATACCAGATAGCTTTGCTAGTTATTCAGGCAGACGAGGCACTGTGTTTTCCATCCCAGATCAGATCAGATAGTGAGATCTGATCATTAGGAGCACGTTGACGCCCAGTGTATTGACTCCTGCAATTAGTGATTAATTGCTGCTTTTGTCAGTAGCTTGTTTACAAACACTACTTCATTTGCATAGATTTATTATTGGAGAAGTAGTTTTTTTTTCTTAGTTCAAGAAAGCAAATTCCCCGTCTAAACGTTCCCGAGTGAGTTTGGATCGCTCCTTGCAATCTTAAAATGTTTCCTTCACTTATTAAGATTAACTTGTTGCTCAGAAATCCCACATCGTTAAATGTGTTTTTTTAAAGGTTTTGACAGGGCTCAGTGATTAAAATAAAGACTTCCAACAAAACAAAGATGGAAAGTGGGTGTTGTTGTAGATCAGAGTGGTGCAGGAATGAATCTTAACACCTGGATATAACTTAGCATTTTACAACTTTCTGTCCCCTGTTCTGGAGGTCAATGGTTTTCAGAATTTGTTTTTGGTTGTTATCCTGAAATAAGGCCCAACATTAGCCACCTTTAGCTTAACGGTGGTGACGTGAAGTCATGTGACCGTGCTGTAGTTCCTTTATAGCCCAGCATTAGCCGCCTTTAGCTTAGCGGTGGTGGCGGGAAGTCATGTGACCGTGCTGTAGTTCCTTTATAGCCCAGCATTAGCCGCCTTTAGCTTAGCGGTGGTGGCGTGAAGTCATGTGACCGTGCTGTAGTTCCTTTATAGCCCAACATTAGCCGCCTTTAGCTTAGCGGTGGTGACATGAAGTCATGTGACCTTGCTGTAGTTCCTTTATAGCCCAGCATTAGCCGCCTTTAGCTTAGCGGTGGTGGCGTGAAGTCATGTGACCGTGCTGTAGTTCCTTTATAGCCCAACATTAGCCGCCTTTAGCTTAGCGGTGGTGACATGAAGTCAAGTGACCGTGCTGTAGTTCCTTTATAGCCCAACATTAGCCGCCTTTAGCTTAGCGGTGGTGACGTGAAGTCATGTGACCGTTCTGTAGTTCCTTTATAGCCCAACGTTAGCCGCCTTTAGCTTAGCGGTGGTGACGTGAAGTCATGTGACCGTTCTGTAGTTCCTTTATAGCCCAACGTTAGCCGCCTTTAGCTTAGCGGTGGTGATGTGAAGTCATGTGACCGTGCTGTAGTTCCTTTATAGCCCAACATTAGCCGCCTTTAGCTTAGCGGTGGTGACATGAAGTCATGTGACCTTGCTGTAGTTCCTTTATAGCCCAGCATTAGCCGCCTTTAGCTTAGCGGTGGTGGCGTGAAGTCATGTGACCGTGCTGTAGTTCCTTTATAGCCCAACATTAGCCGCCTTTAGCTTAGCGGTGGTGACGTGAAGTCATGTGACCGTGCTGTAGTTCCTTTATAGCCCAACATTAGCCGCCTTTAGCTTAGCGGTGGTGACATGAAGTCAAGTGACCGTGCTGTAGTTCCTTTATAGCCCAACATTAGCCGCCTTTAGCTTAGCGGAGGTGACGTGAAGTCATTATAACGTTAGCTTTTCACTTAAAAAATCATAAAGTGGAGATTATCATGCTGAACTAAACGTGTAGGTATCGTAAACGTTTGTTTGATGCAGAGATTATTTTCTGCCATAATGGAAAATCCAATGGACAAATCCCATTGGCTTTCTGTCATGGGTTGGCCTACAAAAATCTGTCACTACTGCACCTCTCTATAGCCAAGTGGTGGTCGATTTAGAGGGAAAGGAAACAGACACACCAGGTCTGGACATGTCACACAGCTCTGTTTACCTCCACATGTTTTTTTGACAGCCGCCCTGAGTGAAAACAGGCGTCCCGGCTTTAGCGCTGATTCCTCTGCTCTGATGACAAAAGCACACTTTCTAATGAGCCCCACCTGTCCTAATGATCACAGCAGGGTCTGTTTGCTCTGTCGTAAAAAGGCTGAACGACCCTTTCACTGCAGGGAAAAGCTCCCAACCCCCCCCCCCCGACCCATAAACACATCAGTCTTTTCTACCCAAATATCACAAGTGAAGATAGACATATACACATAGATACTCAACAAAAACTACGAGCAACAACTAGGTTGAACTTTATGTCTTAGAATAACAATTTTATCTTTAAATGTCATGCATTTCCTCTCCTTGTAACACATAGTTGAACACCTAACTGTAAAGAATATTAAATGTGTTAGAATACATTTGATGAACTCATAGGTGTAAAGTAACTAAGTACATTTACTTAAGTACTGTACTTAAGTACAATTTTGAGGTACTTGTACTTTTACATCGCTCTTTTCTAGGCAAGGCAGGTTTATTTATATAGCACCTTTCAACACAAGGCAATTCAAAGTGCTTTACAAAAATCAAAGACGTTAAGAAAATGGCATTTAAAAACAGTCATTAAAGAGCAAAGATAATAAACTAAACATTGAAAAAAATTCAGTACCGTGTAAGATGTGAATAGTTCAATTAAAAGCAGCGGCAAGAAGAAAAGTCTTCAACCTGGAATTAAAAGTCAGAGTTGCAGCGGACCTGCAGATGTCTACACTCTGGTACTTCTACTTTTACTCAAGTACAAGATCTGAGTACTACTTTTACTCAAGTACAAGCTCTGAGTACTTCTCCTTTTACTCAAGTACAAGCTCTGAGTACTTCTCCTTTTACTCAAGTACAAGCTCTGAGTACTTCTCGTTTTACTCAAGTACAAGATCTGAGTACTTCTACTTTTACTCAAGTACAAGATCTGAGTACTTCTACTTTTACTCAAGTACAAGATCTGAGTACTTCTACTTTTACTCAAGTACAAGATCTGAGTACTTCTACTTTTACTCAAGAACAAGATCTGAGTACTTCTACTTTTACTCAAGTACACGATCTGAGTACTTCTACTTTTACTCAAGTACAAGATCTGAGTACTTCTACTTTTACTCAAGTACAAGATCTGAGTACTTCTACTTTTACTCAAGTACACAATCTGAGTACTTCTACTTTTACTCAAGAACAAGATCTGAGTACTTCTACTTTTACTCAAGTACAAGATCTGAGTACTTCTACTTTTACTCAAGTACAAGATCTGAGTACTTCTACTTTTACTCAAGTACAAGATCTGAGTACTTCTACTTTTACTCAAGAACAAGATCTGAATACTTCTACTTTTACTCAAGTACAAGATCTGAGTACTTCTACTTTTACTCAAGTACAAGATCTGAGTACTTCTACTTTTACTCAAGAACAAGATCTGAATACTTCTACTTTTACTCAAGTACAATATCTGAGTACTTCTACTTTTACTCAAGTACAAGATCTGAGTACTTCTACTTTTACTCAAGTACAAGATCTGAGTACTTCTACTTTTACTCAAGTACAAGATCTGAGTACTTCTACTTTTACTCAAGAACAAGATCTGAGTACTTCTACTTTTACTCAAGTACACGATCTGAGTACTTCTACTTTTACTCAAGTACAAGATCTGAGTACTTCTACTTTTACTCAAGTACAAGATCTGAGTACTTCTACTTTTACTCAAGGACACAATCTGAGTACTTCTACTTTTACTCAAGAACAAGATCTGAGTACTTCTACTTTTACTCAAGTACAAGATCTGAGTACTTCTACTTTTACTCAAGTACAAGATCTGAGTACTTCTACTTTTACTCAAGTACAAGATCTGAGTACTTCTACTTTTACTCAAGAACAAGATCTGAATACTTCTACTTTTACTCAAGTACAAGATCTGAGTACTTCTACTTTTACTCAAGTACAAGATCTGAGTACTTCTACTTTTACTCAAGAACAAGATCTGAATACTTCTACTTTTACTCAAGTACAATATCTGAGTACTTCTACTTTTACTCAAGTACAAGATCTGAGTACTTCTACTTTTACTCAAGTACAAGATCTGAGTACTTCTACTTTTACTCAAGTACAAGATCTGAGTACTTCTACTTTTACTCAAGAACAAGATCTGAATACTTCTACTTTTACTCAAGTACAATATCTGAGTACTTCTACTTTTACTCAAGTACAAGATCTGAGTACTTCTACTTTTACTCAAGTAAGTTTACTTAAGATCCACATTTCTCTGTGTGTAATGTTATTTAGTTTGCAAAAGACACATTTCCATTTAACATAAATTGAATGAGTAATGAAGTAATCTGAATCTGAACAAGAGACGAACAGGCTGGAGGGAAATGGGAGTGATACAGATTCAGTTACACACAGTAAAGGGAGCATCGCTGCTAATACAAAGTGAGCTATTATGAACACATATCTGCTTCTCCAAACTTTACTCAGTGTAGTTTTCTCTTTGTCTCTTTGCTTTCGCTGTAATCATTTAGTAGTGAGAATGAACAGAGCACGGAAGAATGTGTATTGGAGTGTGTATCGTTCCCACTCCCACACACCTGTGCACACCTGGCCTGCAGACGAACGGAAGCCGACTCTGACACACACACACACACACACACACACACACACACACACACACACACACACACACACACACACACACACACACACACACACACACACACACACACACACACACACACACACACACACACACACATACATACACACACACACACACACACACACACACACACACACACAAACTGTCTGCGTCTCGTTTTGTTATTTGTCCTGTTTCTGTCAACAGATTATTTCCCCTGGATTTCTACAACACGTTCTCACTCCCAACCCGTCACATATTGACGGACGGTCAGGGCCCCTCCCCGTCACTCTATTACGTATAGGGTACCCCTTGGAAGTCAGTTTTCAACGGGCAGGGCGTCCCATAGACCTTCATAGACCTCCCATAGCGTTGATAATAGACGCCATGAGAACGCTCCCCGGCAAATGCTACCCCGACGGTCGGTTGTTATTGCCAATATTAATATCATCATTTTTTTTTTTTAATAGTCACACTTGATTTCGCCGATTTTCTTGTTGCCCCAGCTGGTCGACACCTCTTTTAGCAGAAACAAAGGCTACATTAATGTATTAAATCGATGTTAATCCATGTGTGTGGTTGTGGAATTAATGGACGTGCAGTTGTACGATTGTGTTGCCAGGCAACGCAATAATTTACAAACTCTTCAACTACAACCCTAATTATATTTAAAAACATTTTAGAAGGCTTCACGAAATACTTTAATGTAAATTCAAATTTAAATGTGAAGGGATGTGTGTAATGTGGTGATTGACATTATTCACCCGCGGATCTATGTGTTGGGGTATTGTTGCGCACGGACATTATAGTTAACCGGACTTCCTGTTGATGTGAAATCCGAAAACATTTTTTAAAAATAAAATAATTATTTATAATTTATTCCGAGTGTTCTTGCTTTTCTCTTTGGAAGTCATCACATAACGGCATTGTAATACACGGTTCGGCTGCATTAAATATTACATATCTGCCGTAGTTCTCTATTTATAGAGCCCTGATGAGAAGACTTCTAGACAAATAGGAAGAACTGCCGCCGAAACTGAATATGTGACGTGGATCATAAATATATCAGCAATCAAACAAAATCTTCAATTTCTCTTCACACAAAACGTCTCCTTGCAGTATCAACACTAATTCGGCTGACTTTTATATTTGATCCAATCGGTATAGAGTGGCGAAGTCACGTCCTTCTACTTCCGGTCCATGGGACCTTATTTTGGAAAAATAATGTATTGAAGTCAATGGAGAGAGAAAACTTGCAAAATTCTCTTTTAAAGTGACAAACATCATATGTGTAATTCGTGGCACAATTCAAACGGGATTGAAAGATAATCTTTCTCTCTCCATTGACTTCAACACATAATTTTTTCGAAATAAGGTCCCATGGAGGTCCACCGGAAGGGGAGGGACTTCGCCTCTCTATATACAATAATAACTGACAGATTGAAGTCAGTGTACTTTTCACCACTCTATATTGGTATATTTACACCATAACGGTGCACAGCTGATAGAAAGGGACACCTGGTGGTTAAAGCACGTTATTGAAATGTATTATTTGTATTATTAGATATGAATAGGAGACACAGACAGACAAACTAATACGGCTTTATTTAAACGTTACATAATTAGGTTAAGGTCTTATTTTGAATAAGAAAAAAGCTTTGGGGGTATACATATTAAGCCTGACAAAGTACTAATATATTGCTTTCCTGCAATGTTACTACTGTATGTGTAAGCACTTATTTTAACTGATATTATACATATGTATTATACTCTTATAAGATGTATGTAGATAGTATAAGAAATGTGCAGAATACGAGTGTAATGGTGGAGGTATACACACATATTGATAGATGTCTTGTAATGCACTTTTGAGGAACCTGCGACCCAAGTTTTTCATCTCCGGCCTTGTCAGGTATTGAATATTCAATAAATAAAGAACACAGAATTATTAAATATAAAACACAGAATTTGTGTGATTATACGAAATGATTTACAAATAAACACCACTGCATATTTACAACTGTTACACATGCTGATGTAACGCAAATGTTCCCAACTTGGGATCAATAAAGTATCTTATCTTAAGATGATCGATGGCTACTGCCATATTTGCAAAATGTGCCTCTGAACCTTGACAAGTGCATGTTTCAGGCTTATCAATGAACAACAGGAGGGGTCACAGACATAAGACCAGCTGTTAAATAAAGCTCTTCTGACCTTAGTTGGCATGTGTGTATATATATTAATGCTGCCCATTATGGACACAAGCAATTTTCACCCATTTATTAATTATATGTTTTAAATGTGAGTGTTTCCTATCCCCTAAACCTCCAGGGATGTACACAGTTTAATACTGGCAACTTCTTATTATGGGAAATACGAAAACGTCTTTTAAAACTACAACTCCCAGTAGAGACGTGCCATAGATAGAGAACATGTTGCGAAACAGAATAGCCAGCGTGTGTAGTTCTGGGGACGGGTGGGAGAGGGGGGACGCGGTGGACCCGTTCAAATCCAGTTTTGGACAGTCTGCCGTGGTTCCATCCCATTTCAAGTGCTGTTCGAGGCTCGGCGTAACCCTCGGAGCACACTCTCCAATCACAGAGCTTATAGCTTGCACATCTTCCGGCGCAAACTGAAAACTCATCTCTTTCGACTCCACTTCGAGCGATAGAACTATTAACGAAGCACTTTTATACTAATAAAGGACTGGCTTACCTAAAGCCAGTTGAGTAGCACTTGAAATGTTTTTGCTCTATGAAACCTGATGTACTTATATGATTCTGTTTTCTTCAAGTTGTATTTTGTTGGACGAACGCACTTATTGTAAGTCGCTTTGGATAAAAGCGTCAGCTAAATGTAATGTAATGTAATGTAATGTAATTGAGGACTATCACGGGGTTTGTCAAGCGAAGCGGAGAGAATATTTCCTTCCGGGTGTAAAATTCTCTGCTCCGACCCTCGGTCCATTATGAAAGTGATGCGCCTTTAATAAGTCTATGAAAGTGTACAGACACTCTGACCCTTATTGACAAAAATGCTGCCATTGAAAGCCAATAAACCACATGTGTGATCACGCAGGAAATACCAGTCTTTACATATAGAGCTATAGATCATTTTTGTATCTTTAAGGTTTTTTATGCATGCTTCTTGGTTAGTATTAAGCTGTCTTTGGCTCTACGAATAAAGGTATTCTGGTTCCGGTTTTAGTGCATGTAAATGGTCTTCAAAGGCTAACATCCCTGTGTTCCCTCCAGAAGTAGAAGACATAACAAATGGGTTTACACATAAATAACCGTGGCTCGTTAAACGGTAGTTTTGAGGTGAGGAGTCAGAAACAGCATCCCAAAAAACAAAGACACCGCAGCCAAATGTGTGTGTGTGTGTGTGTCTGTCTGTGTGTGTGTGTGTGTGTGTGTGTGTGTGTGTGTGTGTGTGTGTGTCTGTCTGTGTGTGTGTGTGTGTGTGTGTCTGTGTGTGTGTGTGTGTGTGTCTGTGTGTGTGTGTGTCTGTGTGTGTGTGTGTGTGTGTCTGTCTGTGTGTGTGTGTGTGTGTCTGTCTGTGTGTGTGTGTGTGTGTGTGTGTCTGTGTGTGTGTGTGTGTCTGTTGTGTGTGTGTCTGTCTGTGTGTGTGTGTGTCTGTGTGTGTGTGTGTGTCTGTGTGTGTGTTGTGTGTGTGTGTGTGTGTGTGTGTCTGTCTGTGTGTGTGTGTGTGTGGTGTGTGTGTGTGTCTGTCTGTGTGTGTGTGTCTGTGTGTGTGTGTGTGTGTGTGTCTGTCTGTGTGTGTGTGTGTGTGTGTGTGTGTGTGTCTGTCTGTGTGTGTGTGTCTGTGTGTGTGTGTGTGTGTGTGTCTGTCTGTGTGTGTGTCTGTGTGTGTGTGTGTGTGTGTGTGTGTGTCTGTGTGTGTGTGTCTGTGTGTGTGTGTGTGTGTGTGTCTGTCTGTGTGTGTGTGTGTGTGTGTGTGTGTGTGTGTCTGTCTGTGTGTGTGTGTGTGTGTGTGTCTGTGTGTGTGTGTGTGTGTGTGTTTGTGTGTTGTGTGTGTGTGTCTGTGTGTGTGTGTGTGTGTGTGTGTGTGTGTGTCTGTCTGTGTGTGTGTGTCTGTGTGTGTGTCTGTGTGTGTGTGTGTGTGTGTGTGTGTCTGTGTGTGTGTGTGTGTGTGTGTGTGTGTGTGTGTGTGTGTGTCTGTCTGTGTATAACCTGCTGAGCCACATGCTTCACTGAAGCAGAAACAAACACTGTTAGCGGTCCAGACACAACGCTGATTCACCAAACCGCCAGATCAGCCTGTTTTATTTCTGGTTTTATTATCAGCGTGTATCACAGGATTTATTACAGCTGCTCTGTGATTGGACGGCCAACAGCTGCTGCACTTTAATAGTGGTGCATATATAATAATAATGAAGCACGAAAGAGAACTTATAACAAACCCATACAAGCAACAACAACAGCAGAAACAACATCTATAAACCACAGTGTGTTTACTCAGCCCTGCTACTGTTCTGACACACACACACACACACACACACACACACACACACACACACACACACACACACACACACACACACACACACACACACACACACACACACACACACACACACACACACACCTAAAATAACAGCAGCACTTTTTTGTGTTTGTTTGTTTAGGTGCAATTAGCTGTCTCACTTCCCAGGACTGAGACTCACAATAACACATGTTATTTTTGTTTTTTTCATCGTGTGTGTGTGTGTGTGTGTGTGTGTGTGTGTGTGTGTGTGTGTGTGTGTGTGTGTGTGTGTGTGTGTGCAGGAATGATCAGCACTCACTCAGCTTTGGATCGGGAGGATAAACCAGAACACATTATCGAGGTAAGAAAAAATTGATATGAAAAAAAAGCATTTACATTTCTCAAAATGTTAAATAAGCAAATGTGGAACAAACAGGTATAATAAATACGTTTTGCTTAAAATCAAAGAAAAATGAATAATAAATGTTAAATATCAACGATTTTTGAAGCTGGAAAATAGCTGGAAATCAGGTCTGTGGTTGAGACACATTGAAGAGACGGATGACGTTGTGTTCAGCCGGATAATCTCCACA
This sequence comes from Gymnodraco acuticeps, assembly GCF_902827175.1. NCBI lineage: Eukaryota > Metazoa > Chordata > Actinopteri > Perciformes > Bathydraconidae > Gymnodraco > Gymnodraco acuticeps. Next base: position 90,170 of record NW_022991942.1, on the reverse strand, counting down.
TGTCTATCCTACTTTTATCATTTTCGAATCATAAATCTAGTCGCCAGAAGCAAAATGCTAATGTTATGCTATAAACTAACTACAGCAGGGTCGCTGCTTCAACGTCACGCCGACTTCAGATCCATATTCAAACACACAGATTCTAAATGGAACAAGTTGAAGCGTTTGTTTGAACACTCTGCAGGAGGCAGGGACTTGCTTTCAAGCAGAACAGAAACAAACTCAGAGGAGTGTTTACGTGTTCGGCGTAATGACGTACAACGTCCTCCACAACTTCTGTAGTCCTATTCAGCCACTTGGTAACAACCATCGTTTCTCAGACACGTCCACTCTTCAGAAATCACCAGTGGGGTCACTGCTGATGATTTAATGTCGTAGAACAAAACGTGATCCGTCTCTTCAATGTGTCTCAACCACAGACCTTATTTCCAGCTATTTTCCTAAATCCTATGGAGAGATCCCATTGGCTCTGAGACCAGGGAACAGGAAGTGGTGAAATGCTGACTCACTTCCGGGTTTTAGGATGCGTCACTGTGGTTCTCTATATTCTGTTGTGTTGTTTTCTATTGCAAACACAGCTTTAAAATAATACATTTATACTGATTTAACCAGGGTTGCCAACTCTCACGCATCGGGCGTGTGACACACGCTTTCACTCTCAGTCTCACGCTCTCACGCTGCCCAAACTATTCTCACGCCAAAAACAAGATGAACCGGTGATCGTTTTTGGTTGGTTATTTACAATGTTGAGTTGACAGCTGCTCCAGCTGTCGACCCGCTCCCTCCCCGCCCCCACCACTCTTAACAACGTTAACAGACAGCTGAGCTGTGGGAGCCGGTATTGCGCATGCGCAGATCTAAGATCCAGTAGCAATGATAACAAAGTAAAAGTCTGCTGCTTATTGTTCTACTCGGCCAAAATAGAGTCAAAGAGTATATGAGAGTTGTAGTATCGGGCATAATAGGAGAGTGTGTTAATTAATATATTTGGCAGTTTGGAGTAAGTCTGTAGATGTGTGTGTTTGTGTGTGTGTTTCATGTATAGGCCTCTCACGATAATTAATTTTGTTGGATACATTTTCCCGGAAATGATTGCGATAAACGATAATATTGTCGGCACGGTTGTATGACCATTTCAGACCACTGACATAATGATAATATATAATAATAATTGAAGTGCATCCTTTCAAACTGCTAGTCACATCCTCATGGAAATGGCAATTTATCGAGTTCATTTTTATTTATCGTACGATAAGTCAATTAATTGCTTATCGCGACAGGCACACAATAAAACAGTGGAATGTTTGACTTTCATTAGTGAATTAAACTGTGTGCCCTTTATAGTCTGTGTCCAATATTGTGTATATCCTATATGCTAAGGTCCCGCTACTGACACGATAGCAGTCATTTAGTGCGCATATGTGTAATTAAACCCATGATATCAAAATCTCACTCCAGCCAGGTACCCAAAGTTGGCAACCCTGACATAACCCTCATTCCTCAGGTCATGGTGTCAGATAACGGCGCTCCGTCTCTCCGCTCCACGGCCACCGTTGTGATCCGAGTCCTCGACGCCAACGACAACCGACCAAAGTTCACGGACAAACTGGTGCACGTGAAGCTGCCCGAGCAGCGGGGGAGTGGACAGGAAGTGTGCCGGATGGTCGCCCGTGACGACGACGAGGGATCGAACGCCGCGGTGACGTACTCGCTGACGGGCGATAAAGACGACCGGTTTGAGATCGACTCGCTGACCGGAGGAGTGACGGCACGCGGGGATTTCTGGCTGGGAAACTACAGCATCCTGACGGTGGGTCCATGTTCTTTATTCTGTCAGCTAAAGCTCGAAAATTAATTCTCAGCTGCCCCCTTGATCTATGTGTACTTTCGTATTTGTGATAAATAATAATAAACATAAATAAATACAAATAATTTGTGAAAACACTAACAGTCATTAAAATGCTGATTTAATTTCCAGATTAAAGCGACGGATCAGGGCAGTCCGTCCCGCTCGTCCACGGCCAGGCTCGACATCGAGTGGGTAGCCCCGCCTCCTCCCTCCCACGAGCCAATCACATTCGACGAGCCCCTCTTCACCTTTGCCGTCATGGAAACGGAGCCTGTCACTCACATGGTGGGCATCATCATGACGGAGGGGGCGCACCGCCTGAAGTGGTTCGACATCATAGGTGAGGGGGTGCAAACACACACACACACACACGCACACACACACACACACACACACACACACACACACACACACACACACACACACACACACATACACACACACACGCACGCACGCACACACACACACACACACACACACACACACACACATACACACACACGCACGCACGCACGCACACAACACACACACACACACACACACACACACACATACACACACACACACACACACTGAAAACATCATTCAGATACACGTTCAGAGGACGGACGGATAGACTAAACAGAAACAGATAAATAAAAAACCCTGCCAATGAAGAAGCTTAGTGATGGAGGAATAAAGAGGAGAAAGGAGCAGGAGGAAGAGGAGGAGGATGAGGAGGAGGAAGAGGAAGAGGAGGAGGAAGAGGAATAAAAGGTCTCGGTGTCGGTGTATCAGCGGGATGTTTTTTTTAGAGGATAAATCAGCAGTGCTCCTCCTCTCATCACCGGCCAGATCTCCACAGGAGGGACAACTGACCCTCCCTCCTCTTCCTCCTCCTCCTCTTCCTCTTCCTCCTCTTCCTCTTCCTCATCCTCTTCCTCCTCCTCCTCCCTCCTCTTCCTCTCTAACCTCTATACATGATGAAGGACCGTCACAACCTTTTTCTTACCGTTCCAAACTCTCCTTATGCTTTGACTTATTACTCTTATAGTAAAGATCATTACCAAATGTTTACTCACACCTCTAAAGAAGACAAGTTTACTTTCACAACAAATTCAACCTTATAGTTTTGAGTAAAGAAAGGTAACACATTAGAATGATTTAGACTTATTTTTATTTGGTATGTGTCAAAGTTTCGTCAGGGTTCAGGATTTAAGAGCAGCACATAATGACACCAGATGCCCAACACACAAGTAGTGATCGCATTTTAACATTATTTGTGTAGCAATTATATGAAATAACCCTTTATTCCGACATTAAAAGATTCATAACAGGATAAGCTTAACTCAAACAAGAAGAAGGACCATCAGCTCCCTTGTGTTAGCGTCAAATGTGCAAATCTTGTCCTGCTTTGAATGTTTATAGCATATAATACAACATCCTCAACAAAATCTCTGTTACACCTTTAAATTACTTTATTTTACCACACATTTTACTTCATTTGAATGAGCTTATGGTTATTAAACCTCATTTACACTAAGTAAAACCTTAGTTTTGAGGTAAAACGCCAATAAAAATGAAGTATTTGGACTTAAATGTACTTATCATATGATGTAAGTTCATCACAGACGATTTAATAGCAGCAACAGATGCTTATCATTTAAGTAAAACAAACGTAATTCAATTGTTTGTTGTTATTTGTGTGTCAATTGTATGAAATAACCCCTTATTCCGACATAAGAACACTTTAATTTGGGTTCATTTGACTAAAAAACAACAGGACAAATTAAATGTGTTGCAATATCTTCAGTGAAAGTGGAAATAATCCCTGGACGTTTTAGACGAGCCTCGTAGGACAACACGTGGTAGTTTGCCAGGCGGCTTCCTGCCTGCGGGGGCAGAGAGAGGCTGAGGTTCCTCCTGTTCAGCTCACCGTGCCAAGCTCGATCCGGGCCAGAACCCAGCGGAACCCAGCAGGTTCTCTGCAGCCCTGACATTTCTGTGTTAGATTCAGTCGTGAAGCATTGAGTCCGAAATATCCTCAGGAGTCTGGCAGTACACTGTCATAATGATATTAATAATACATGGGATTTATATAGCGCTCTTCCTAATGCTCAAAGACGCTTTTGAAACAGTTCAAAGAAAACACAAAACAAAAACAGTAGTAAAATGGTGCTAACTATAGCAAATAGTATAGGTTTTATAATCTTTAAATCTCTACGTCTAAACGGCCGGTGTGACTCTATACTAAAGCTCATGTGTTTATAGTGTTTTATAACACCTCTCACTGCCAGAAGGAGAGACAAAGGTCCACAGTGCTGACATTTAGAAACACAAGTTAACCTAGAGACATCATTAACTGTATCTGTCAGTGTGCTATTTATCTAGCAAATGCTAACTATCTAGCAAACTAGCCAATGTTAGCAACTGACTAGCAAACTTTACCTACAGTATCTATCTAATAAGATAGCTTGCTAATGTTAGCTATCTACTTTTCAAGCTTGCTTCAGTCCTCTATCTGTTTACCTAGCTGGCTTACATTAGCTACCTATATCTAACAATCTAGCTAGCTAATTCGAGCTATCTTTCCAGTTTTGGCCACATGTGTGACTCTCATATCTTAAATTAGAATTGTTATTTAATTCCTGTTGGGTTCAGAATTCCAGAAAAGACAGACAGCTTCTAAGTTGAACTATTTATTGTAAAGAGAGCAACATATATATATTACTTGGCCAAGGACTCATCACGACTTTGGGAATCACAGGCAGCAAAGCTGTAATCTGTAACCACCAAATCCGTCAAGAGCCTCGAACCTCGTGCGACAATACATTTTATTACACAGGGCGTTGCCCGTACATTTATGATTGGTCAAGACTAGCTGAAGAGATACCGCGGGTTAGACCTGGTTCTCTTTGGTTGGTGCACAGACTCAGATAGAGTCTCTTGGCAACACGATCCTCCAATCAGCATTCGGCCGGCCTGTGGAAGTCCCTCCCTACTCTGGCACCATCATACTCATTTGTTTTCTCTAACGTTTCTTCAGATATAGCGGGAAACCATAATGTTGCTTCCTAGCTTTGCGGGGGAGCGCGGCTCCCATACAGAGTCAAGGCCGGTGTGATGTGCTGTTCTGACTACCTCTTTGTGTTCTCTCAGTCTCTGCACTCGACCTTGCTACTTTCAATATTGCAAGCTAAACTTTCTTCTGACTATTCCCCTCGTTGGTATCTCACCCATCAGAACCTGGGATTAGTGATTGTGTCTAATTATTCTATAGTCATAGCAATCTCATGAGCACAATAAGCATAATGTAATAATAAGAATCAGTCTTGTAATGTTATATAAAAATAGACTCCACATACCTTATGGTTAGAAATGCAGTGCAAAACTGAGTCTACCATCCTGTCAGTGAGAGTAATAATGAAAACATTGTTAATAAGAGGATGTGGAAGCGCCCTAGAGCAGGGAAGCTTAAGGTGAATACATGCTTAAGGACGCAGAACATCATGGCTAGCAAAGTCCACATTTTGTGTAGTAAAAACACAGTTTCAATTAAATGCCATGAATTATTACACAAAACAAAACACAGACTATCTGCAAAACCTTATCCCTCAAACCCATCATAGCACTTGTCCTTTCATGCATTGAATATATCTGAATAGCATTTACTATTTCCCTAACCACAGTGACTATAGGTTAATCACAGTAGAGTAAAACACCTTTAAATACAATACTCTCCTCTGAAATGTCAGTATGACTCTGACAGCTGTGTGTTCAATCAATCAGGCGTAGCGTTTTACTCCCTGTGTGGTCCCTCAGCGTTACTCTGTAATTATCACTGATGGCCTTTAGCTGTCAGATCAAACTCTTCTAGTTCCTCCTTCTCCTCCTTCTCTTGTTCTCTCGTGACATATCCAACCTTTTGATAAGGCTGGAAAAATGTATTAACGTTTTATTTTGACTTTTTTCAACTTTAATCCAGCAAATTCTCTTTCCAGTGTGATATGTACACGTGAAATATTGAAATGGCTCGAGGCACAATATGTGTAAGTCAAAAATGTGTTTTTTTAAATATGCAGCTTAAGAGACATGATGGCCTACAACTATTCTACAGACATGTGGTACATGTTCTATTAAATATGATACTTTGAATAGATTCTGTCCTCATGATTAGAGTAATTATGCACTAATGATCCACTTCTCTAACGTCAGTCAAAATAAATCGCAATACATTATTTTTGTCAACTCTAATCCAGCGCAATCCCCTTCCAGTCGCAATATGTACATGTGAAATATTCAAATAGCTTGAGGCACCATATTTGTCTTGCAGCCCTATTTATGTATAACTGACCCTCATTTTGTCGGCAGATGAGGGAATGTTGTTGTGTCACAGCGAGGACCTTCTCATGCAGATATGATCAGGCATTTTTAGCAGATGCCTATCGAGCCTCTCTGGCCGTGAGATAACACAGAGGGAAGAATTGAAAACTTCCCTCGGTGTCAAATAACCTAAACTTTTAGTCTGCACAAGTGATCCTCAAAGACTTAAGATGATACTTAGAAAATATGAAGTCGATCCGATGAAATCTGTAAAAGGCGTCTGTTAAAGTACGTAGCCTGGAAATGGCCAAAATACATGAAGGAAATCACACTCAATAAAAAATGGCTGACTTCCTGTTGGGTTTAAAATATTACTCCAAGAGGCTTTTTTGTGCGTCTCACCATTCTTCATATACCTGCCACATTTCAGATTTACAGGTGAAACCACAACACGGGGCTACATTTTAGCAACTTGTAGGGGTTGCTATAGAGTCGTCTTACCTGCACCTTTAACGAGACCCCTCAAATATATAACATTTCACCAGACCTGACACATGTGACCAAAGACTCCAGCTCTTAAGCATGTCTTCAAAAACACGTTTCATTTAAAATATATTAACTTTTTGGATATCAAATGTTCCCAACAGCCCCAACTTTGCCTCTTATGTGACTTTTAATAATCTCAATCAATCTTAATTTATTTAAAACAACCTCAGTGGACCACAGTGCTGTTCAGGGAATACACACAATAAAAAGTCAAATGATAAAACAATAATTATGTAAAGCACTCATGGGTTAAGAATGTAAACTGACTGACGGGCTCGAGGCCTTTCAGCATATTTATTTCCATGGTGTTGCTGACCTGGATAAAACCCCCAGGATGTAAGAATGGGTAAAACAAAGATAAAATATATATATAAAATCATATAATAATGTATGTATTGCATGGTTGGCCCCAGAGGGAAGAGACCCAAGCAGGGATACACTGTACACATCTTCCTGGATCAGTAAAGTGAAAGATTGCTTCCACAGTACATCGTCCTCTCTCTGTGCTGCGTCTGATCCCGACTCTGTGCTGGTGTGTGTCTTAATCTGCGGATTTAAAATCAAAATCAGATGAACTGAAATGTCAATGTTGCTCGTTATTCAGCTCAGTCATTAACTGACAGAAATAGACCTCATAATTACCCAATTATCTATCGATCGGGAACCAACAGAGTGTGTGCAGAGTGTGTGTATCTGGATTTGAGGTAGGATATAGGAGGAAATAGTAAACAAATAAATATATTGATGTGTAATTCCATCAAAAACGATAGGGGATTGAAATTCAAATGAAGTAGCAATGAGGTGCAGCCTTGGTTATGACTTAATACAAAGGTAGAGGCATAAAGGTGTGTGTTTATGTGTGTGTGTGTGTGTGTGTGTGGTGTGTGTGTGTGTGTGTGTGTGTGTGTGTGTGTGTGTGTCGCAAGGTGGACGTCTTAATAAACACCATCTGGTGCAGCAGGCATGAGGTTTACCTTTATCACGAACACACACATCCTGCTGAGAGAGAAGTCATGAAGCAAGAAGAGGAAGCAGGAGAAAAGAGTGGAGGAAATAGAGAAGGAAGGAGGAAAGGAAACAAAAGATGTACGTCACAAAATGTGGGAGAAATGGAAGAGAGAAGAAAAAACGATATGCATAATCGCATATGTGATTGTAGCAAAGCATAATAAATAACATATTCAAAGGTTACAACAGGACACTGAAGATGAACAACCTAACACACATTTTGATACCTTGAGTTTTAATTTAATTGGCAGCAATGAGAACAACGCTTTTCGAAGCAAGAAAACAACTCCGTTTTTTAATGAACAAACTCTCACCTCTCGCAAACACTCTTAAATATTCAATTAGAGAGAAATCCACGGCAGAAATCCTTTATTCGTCCCAAAGCTGGGTAAAATGTTAGAGCAAAGGGAACAGTGGATATAAAATGCAAAATAAAACAAGTAGACAAAGATGTTAGATAAAGAGGAAAAGCACAATAACATAAAGTCAATAAAGCACACTTCGGATGTAAAACAATTAGCTTTTTCAAAGTTCGTTTTATGAACCTAAGTCAGTTTCTGCTGTCACTCCACGGTGAAAACTGGAGGCCTTTCAAAGTTAGGAATATGATGATAAATGGCAGCGGGAAATCACTGCAGGTCTTTCTGTTTGAGGACGACGCCAAGATGCATCCTTCCTGCGCAGAGAGGAAAAAAGTACACATCCTTTCCTCAAGTAGAAGTACAGATACTCGTGTTTAAAAATACTCCGGTGAAAGTAGAAGTACTGACTAAACTTCTTTACTCAAGTCAAAGTAAAGAGGCTTTGAAATGTACTTCAGTAAAAAGTACCCAAATCTAGCAGCTGTTTTAAAGAGTACCTGACCTCCCTTTATATTAATAGAACAATAATGTCATTGTTAGCTAATGAATGTTTCCATGCTGAACAACGGCAACATGACAACGTTTCCATTGGTCCCTCTTCTTTAGAGAAGACCAGGAAATGATGGATACACGGATCGTGTTCAAATCAATATTAGGCACGCAATGACTCTAAAGAATAATGATCACTCATCAAACACACATTCAGACTAAAGGAACCAGCTGTTTGGGAAATGAGAGAAGTAGAAAGTACAGGTATTTGAGTTCAACATGTGAGAAGTAGAAAGTACAGGTATTTGAGTTCAACATGTAAGAAGTAGAAAGTACAAGTATTTGAGTTCAACATGTGAGAAGTAGAAAGTACAGGTATTTGTGTTCAACATGTAAGAAGTAGAAAGTACAGGTATTTGAGTTCAACATGTAAGAAGTAGAAAGTACAGGTATTTGAGTTCAACATGTGAGAAGTAGAAAGTACAGGTATTTGTGTTCAACATGTGAGAAGTAGAAAGTACAGGGTATTTGTGTTCAACATGTAAGAAGTAGAAAGTACAGGTATTTGAGTTCAACATGTGAGAAGTAGAAAAGTACAGGTATTTGAGTTCAACATGTAAGAAGTAGAAAGTACAGGTATTTGAGTTCAACATGTGAGAAGTAGAAAGTACAGGTATTTGTGTTCAACATGTAAGAAGTAGAAAGTACAGGTATTTGAGTTCAACATGTAAGAAGTAGAAAGTACAGGTATTTGAGTTCAACATGTGAGAAGTAGAAAGTACAGGTATTTGTGTTCAACATGTAAGAAGTAGAAAGTATCAGGTATTTGAGTTCAACATGTGAGAAGTAGAAAGTACAGGTATTTGTGTTCAACATGTAAGAAGTAGAAAGTACAGGTATTTGAGTTCAACATGTAAGAAGTAGAAAGTACAGGTATTTGGGTTCAACATGTGAGAAGTAGAAAGTACAGGTATTTGTGTTCAACATGTAAGAAGTAGAAAGTACAGTATTGAGTTCAACATGTGAGAAGTAGAAAGTACAGGTATTTGTGTTCAACATGTAAGAAGTAGAAAGTACAGGTATTTGAGTTCAACATGTAAGAAGTAGAAAGTACAGGTATTTGAGTTCAACATGTGAGAAGTAGAAAGTACAGGTATTTGTGTTCAACATGTAAGAAGTAGAAAGTACAGGTATTTGAGTTCAACATGTAAGAAGTAGAAAGTACAGGTATTTGTGTTCAACATGTAAGAAGTAGAAAGTACAGGTATTTGAGTTCAACATGTGAGAAGTAGAAAGTACAGGTATTTGTGTTCAACATGTAAGAAGTAGAAAGTACAGGTATTTGAGTTCAACATGTGAGAAGTAGAAGTACAGGTATTTGTGTTCAACATGTAAGAAGTAGAAAGTACAGGTATTTGAGTTCAACATGTAAGAAGTAGAAAGTACAGGTATTTGAGTTCAACATGTAAGAAGTAGAAAAGTACAGGTATTGAGTTCAACATGTAAGAAGTAGAAAGTTACAGTATTTTGAGTTCAACATGTAAGAAGTAGAAAGTACAGGTATATGAGTTCAACATGTAAGAAGTAGAAGTACAGGTATTTGAGTTCAACATGTAGAAGTAGAAAGTACAGGTATTTGAGTTCAACATGTGAGAAGTAGAAAGTACAGGTATTTGAGTTCAACAGTAAGAAGGTAGAAAGTACAGGTATTTGAGTTCAACATGTAAGAAGTAGAAAGGACAGGTATTGAGTTCAACATGTAGGAAGTAGAAAGTACAGGTATTTTGTGTTCCAACATGTAAGAAGTAGAAAGTACCGTATTTTGGGTTCAACATGTTGAGAAGTAGAAAGTACAGTATTTGTGCTTCAACATGTAAGAAGTAGAAAGTCCAGTATTTGGGTTCAACATGTGAGAAGTAGAAGTTACAGGTATTGTGCTCAACATGTAAGAAGGTAGAAAGTACAGTAGTTGTTGCTCAAACTGTAAGAAGTAGGAAAGTACAAGGTATTGTGGGTGTTCAACATGTAAGAAGTAGAAAAGTACAGGTATTTGTGTTCAACATGTAAGAAGTAGAAAGTAACAGGTATTTGGTTCAACATGTAAGAAGTAGAAAGTACAGGTATTTGTGTTCAACATGTAAGAAGTAGAAAGTACAGGTATTTGGTTCAACATGTAAGAAGTAGAAAGTACAGGTATTTGTGTTCAACATGTAAGAAGTAGAAAGTACAGGTATTTGAGTTCAACATGTAAGAAGTAGAAAGTACAGGTATTTGGTTCAACATGTAAGAAGTAGAAAGTACAGGTATTTGTGTTCAACATGTAAGAAGTAGAAAGTACAGGTATTTGTGTTCAACATGTAAGAAGTAGAAAGTACAGGTATTTTTTCAACATGTAAGAAGTAGAAAGTACAGGTATTTGTGTTCAACATGTAAGAAGTAGAAAGTACAGGTATTTGGTTCAACATGTAAGAAGTAGAAAGTACAGGTATTTGGTTCAACATGTAAGAAGTAGAAAGTACAGGTATTTGAGTTCAACATGTAAGAAGTAGAAAGTACAGGTATTGTGTTCAACATGTAAGAAGTAGAAAGTACAGGTATTTGGGTTCAACATGTGAGAAGTAGAAAGTACAGGTATTTGTGTTCAACATGTAAGAAGTAGAAAGTACAGGTATTTGAGTTCAACATGTGAGAAGTAGAAGTACAGGTATTTGTGTTCAACATGTAAGAAGTAGAAAGTACAGGTATTTGAGTTCAACATGTAAGAAGTAGAAAGTACAGGTATTTGGGTTCAACATGTAAGAAGTAGAAAGTACAGGTATTTGGGTTCAACATGTAAGAAGTAGAAAGTACAGGTATTTGAGTTCAACATGTAAGAAGTAGAAAGTACAGGTATTTGAGTTCAACATGTGAGAAGTAGAAAGTACAGGTATTTGAGTTCAACATGTGAGAAGTAGAAAGTACAGGTATTTGAGTTCAACATGTAAGAAGTAGAAAGTACAGGTATTTGAGTTCAACATGTAAGAAGTAGAAAGTACAGGTATTTGTGTTCAACATGTAAGAAGTAGAAAGTACAAGTATTTGAGTTCAACATGTAAGAAGTAGAAAGTACAAGTATTTGAGTTCAACATGTGAGAAGTAGAAAGTACAGGTATTTGTGCTCAACATGTAAGAAGTAGAAAGTACAGGTATTTGAGTTCAACATGTAAGAAGTAGAAAGTACAAGTATTTGTGTTCAACATGTAAGAAGTAGAAAGTACAGGTATTTGTGTTCAACATGTAAGAAGTAGAAAGTACAGGTATTTGGGTTCAACATGTAAGAAGTAGAAAGTACAGGTATTTGGGTTCAACATGTAAGAAGTAGAAAGTACAGGTGTTTGTGTTCAACATGTGAGAAGTAGAAAGTACAGGTATTTGAGTTCAACATGTGAGAAGTAGAAAGTACAGGTATTTGAGTTCAACATGTAAGAAGTAGAAAGTACAGGTATTTGTGTTCAACATGTGAGAAGTAGAAAGTACAGGTATTTGGGTTCAACATGTGAGAAGTAGAAAGTACAGGTATTTGAGTTCAACATGTAAGTAGAAAGTACAGATATTTGAGTTCAACATGTAAGAAGTAGAAAGTACAGGTATTTGTGTTCAACATGTGAGAAGTAGAAAGTACAGATATTTGAGTTCAACATGTAAGAAGTAGAAAGTACAGGTATTTGAGTTCAACATGTGAGAAGTAGAAAGTACAGGTATTTGAGTTCAACATGTAAGAAGTAGAAAGTACAGGTATTTGAGTTCAACATGTAAGTAGAAAGTACAGGTATTTGTGTTCAACATGTGAGAAGTAGAAAGTACAGGTATTTGAGTTCAACATGTAAGAAGTAGAAAGTACAGGTATTTGTGTTCAACATGTGAGAAGTAGAAAGTACAGGTATTTGAGTTCAACATGTAAGAAGTAGAAAGTACAGGTATTTGTGTTCAACATGTGAGAAGTAGAAAGTACAGGTATTTGAGTTCAACATGTGAGAAGTAGAAAGTACAGGTATTTGAGTTCAACATGTGAGAAGTAGAAAGTACAAGTATTTGAGTTCAACATGTGAGAAGTAGAAAGTACAGGTATTTGAGTTCAACATGTAAGAAGTAGAAAGTACAGGTATTTGTGTTCAACATGTGAGAAGTAGAAAGTACAGGTATTTGAGTTCAACATGTAAGAAGTAGAAAGTACAGGTATTTGTGTTCAACATGTGAGAAGTAGAAAGTACAGGTATTTGAGTTCAACATGTAAGAAGTAGAAAGTACAGGTATTTGTGTTCAACATGTGAGAAGTAGAAAGTACAGGTATTTGAGTTCAACATGTGAGAAGTAGAAAGTACAGGTATTTGTGTTCAACATGTGAGAAGTATAAAGTACAGGTATTTGAGTTCAACATGTGAGAAGTAGAAAGTACAGGTATTTGTGTTCAACATGTGAGAAGTAGAAAGTACAGGTATTTGAGTTCAACATGTGAGAAGTAGAAAGTACAGGTATTTGTGTTCAACATGTGAGAAGTAGAAAGTACAGGTATTTGAGTTCAACATGTGAGAAGTAGAAAGTACAGGTATTTGAGTTCAACATGTGAGAAGTAGAAAGTACAGGTATTTCGGTTCAACATGTGAGAAGTAGAAAGTACAGGTATTTGAGTTCAACATGTGAGAAGTAGAAAGTACAGGTATTTGAGTTCAACATGTGAGAAGTAGAAAGTACAGGTATTTGAGTTCAACATGTGAGAAGTAGAAGTACAGGTATTTGAGTTCAACATGTAAGAAGTAGAAAGTACAGGTATTTGAGTTCAACATGTGAGAAGTAGAAAGTACAGGTATTTGAGTTCAACATGTGAGAAGTAGAAAGTACAGGTATTTGAGTTCAACATGTGAGAAGTAGAAAGTACAGGTATTTGAGTTCAACATGTAAGAAGTAGAAAGTACAGGTATTTGAGTTCAATATGTAAGGAGTAGAAAGTACAGGTATTTGTGTTCAACATGTGAGAAGTAGAAAGTACAGGTATTTGAGTTCAACATGTGAGAAGTAGAAAGTACAGGTATTTGAGTTCAACATGTAAGAAGTAGAAAGTACAGGTATTTGGGTTCAACATGTGAGAAGTAGAAAGTACAGGTATTTGAGTTCAACATGTAAGAAGTAGAAAGTACAGGTATTTGGGTTCAACATGTAAGAAGTAGAAAGTACAGGTATTTGAGTTCAACATGTAAGAAGTAGAAAGTACAGGTATTTGTGTTCAACATGTAAGAAGTAGAAAGTACAGGTATTTGAGTTCAACATGTAAGAAGTAGAAAGTACAGGTATTTGTGTTCAACATGTAAGAAGTAGAAAGTACAGGTATTTGAGTTCAACATGTAAGAAGTAGAAAGTACAGGTATTTGAGTTCAACATGTAAGAAGTAGAAAGTACAGGTATTTGGGTTCAACATGTAAGAAGTAGAAAGTACAGGTATTTGAGTTCAACATGTAAGAAGTAGAAAGTACAGGTATTTGTGTTCAACATGTAAGGAGTAGAAAGTACAGGTATTTGTGTTCAACATGTAAGAAGTAGAAAGTACAGGTATTTGAGTTCAACATGTAAGAAGTAGAAAGTTCAGGTATTTGAGTTCAACATGTAAGAAGTAGAAAGTACAGGTATTTGGGTTCAAAATGTAAGAAGTAGAAAGTACAGGTATTTGTGTTCAACATGTAAGAAGTAGAAAGTACAGGTATTTGGGTTCAAAATGTAAGAAGTAGAAAGTTCAGGTATTTGAGTTCAACATGTAAGGAGTAGAAAGTACAGGTATTTGTGTTCAACATGTAAGAAGTAGAAAGTACAGGTATTTGAGTTCAACATGTAAGAAGTAGAAAGTTCAGGTATTTGAGTTCAACATGTAAGAAGTAGAAAGTACAGGTATTTGGGTTCAAAATGTAAGAAGTAGAAAGTACAGGTATTTGTGTTCAACATGTAAGAAGTAGAAAGTACAGGTATTTGTGTTCAACATGTAAGAAGTAGAAAGTACAGGTATTTGGGTTCAACATGTAAGAAGTAGAAAGTACAGGTATTTGGGTTCAACATGTAAGAAGTAGAAAGTACAGGTATTTGAGTTCAACATGTAAGAAGTAGAAAGTTCAGGTATTTGAGTTCAACATGTAAGAAGTAGAAAGTACAGGTATTTGGGTTCAACATGTAAGAAGTAGAAAGTTCAGGTATTTGAGTTCAACATGTAAGAAGTAGAAAGTACAGGTATTTGAGTTCAACATGTAAGAAGTAGAAAGTACAGGTATTTGAGTTCAACATGTAAGAAGTAGAAAGTACAGGTATTTGGGTTCAACATGAAAGAAGTCAAAGTAAAAAGTCGTCAGAAAAATAAGTAGTGGAGTAAAGTACTGATACCAGACAAATCTACTTAAGTACAGGAACAAAGTATTTGTACTCCACTACTTCCCACCTCTGAAATGAGGCCGTCAAACTGCAGAATCAACACCTGACGGAGTATCTTTTTTACTTCTCTGTCTCTCAGGAGGCGACGAGGAGAAGGACTTTGACATCCAGAGGACGACGGGCACCATCTCCATCGCCCGCCGGCTCGATGCCGCTCGGCGCTCAAACTACAACATGACGGTGAGGGTCAGCGATGGACACCGCAGCGCCACCACACAGGTGAGAAACATGAGGGTTTGTAAGAATAAAAATGCAAAAATAGGTAGAAAAGCAGGTTAAATAAGATAAGATAAGATAAGATAAGATAAGATAAGATAAGAAGTACTTAATTGATCCCAATGTGGGAAATGTTTGTGTTGCAGCAGCATGAAAAGACAAGGCATTGTACAATACACATTGAAAGACAAGAAATAAACAAGACAGTAGAAAATGTACCTGTTGATTTTACAAATTAACAATAACAAGATATAAAGCAAGGTATTATATATACGTATGTGTATGTGTATGTGACAGATGGAATATTAAACTACATATATAAATGTAAAATATACATTATGACAACATATAATATGTATATACAAATGGGGGCTTAAATTACAAGTTTCATCATATTACAAAATGATTTAGATTAGATAAGAGATTTGCAAAGTCTGCCTTGATACAATTGACGGGCCTGAAATCAATATAAGACAATATGATATCTCCATTTAACATACACACGGTTACATTTATATATATAAGTCAGCTTAATGATTGCAATATTACTGGGTAGTTGCCAAAAAGTGTCCATAAAACCCTGTAGTTTGTTGGTTTAAGGGCACATTTAACCAAACTGGGGCCCTCTCAATATAGCTGTGTTCCTAAAATACATCCCACTCAAAAACATCCCGAAACTTGAGTCAGAGAATCTCAGGTTTAGTTCATCCTGATTCCTGCCGGCAGCAGCTCGGGTGCTGCAGGTTAAGCTGCTTTAAACCTCTGCATGATTTCCATATGTAATGTTGTTCACGCTGAGCATCCCTTCTCTCTCTCACACTGCAGGCTTATATCCGAGTTCTGGACATGAACGAGCACCGGCCCGTCTTCCTTGAGCCGCTGTACAAGGTGAGAAGAACATCGATTGGATTTTAATTTGTAGATCTCACAGGAGACCGATTTCAGCACTAATACACAAAAGGACAATCCCATGTTTGTGTGCTTTCTATAAAGACAGGAATCGACGTCTTAACGTATGTTTTTTTCGTAGTTGTATAACGATCGACGTGTGTTCACTTTTCACTTGTTTTTCTCTAGCTTTTGCTACCTTGCCCAAAAACTCAACAGACATAAATCCTGTTCATCACACTGAATATTATTTGTCATCTGTGTGTTCGAGTTTGACTGATGTATGACTCGGAGCAGGAGCATGTTGAATTATGCATGTCTGGAAATGAGGCGTGATGGGTTTAAAGTACCTCAGGCCAAGTTGTTGTCACAGTAAACTCATTGCTTCTTTCTCTAGAATATTTGCGTGAACTGAACATTGTCTTATACCCAAAATCTAAAAAGAAATCCATAAAAATCAAAATAGAAACGAAACAAAAACCACAAATTCCGTTTCCTATCCTTTTCTTTTGTCCTGTGTTTGTATTTCATTTTTATGACTTTAAAATTCTCTCCTGTTTCAAGGTCAGGGTTCCTGAGGACACGTCCCCCTGGAAGGACATCCTGCAGCTCAGCGCTCAGGACTCGGACTCCAACAGTAAGCTGGTGTTCTCCGTCAGCTCCAGCCTCCACCCCGACAGCACCAAGTTCTTCCACCTGGACCCAAAGAGCGGGGTCCTGGTGCTGAAGGAGGAACTGGACTACGAGACCATCCCCGTGCACACGCTCATCGTGATGGTAATTTTAGATATTTTTAGATTTGATTTGATGAAATATCCTAATTCTGGGTATTAAAAAGAAAAGTAAAAGAGGGGAAATGTTTTGTCTGCGGATGCAAAATGGATGAAAGGAATATAAAAAGGTTAGAAAACTGTCAAAAGAACTATAATTTCACGGGAAGGCAAGTTTATTTATATAGCACCTTTCAACACAAGGAAATTCAAGGTGCTTTACAAAAATGAAAGACATTCAGACAAAGGCATTTAAAAACAGTAAAAGATAATAAAAGAAACATTATACATGAATAAAAAGTACATGAATAAAAAGTTACAGTGCAGTTTAAGATATGAACAGTTCACACAGAAGTTCCACTTTACTGATGAACACAACGGCTCAGTTTCAATTAAAAGCAGCGACAAAAAGAAAAGTCTTCTTGCTGGATTTAAAAGTAGTCAGAGTTGCAGCGGACCTGCAGGTTTCTGGGAGTTGGTTCCAGATATTTGGAGCATAATAACTGAACGCTGCTTCTCCATGTTTAGTTCTGACTCTGGGACAGAAAGCTGACCAGTCCCTGAAGACCTGAGAGATCTGGATGGTTCATCATTTAGCAGAAGGACCTAGGAAGACTAGGGGTAGAGAAATGTGAGAATTTGGTTCGGGATATTTCCAAATATCTGGAACAAACTCCCAGAAACCTGCAGGTCCGCTGCAACTCTGACTACTTTTAAATCCAGGCTGAAGACGTTTATTTTTGCCGCTGCTTTTAATTGAACTTTTCACATCTCACACTGCTCTGTAACTTTTATTCATATTATCTTTGCTTTTAAATGAGTGTTTTTAAATGCCATTTTATAATGTTTCTGCTGCACTATTTCTTAATATCTTATTTTTGTAAAGCACTTTGAATTGCCTTGTGTTGAAAGGTGTTGTATAAATAAACTTGCCTTGCTCTTCTGCTCGCCCTCAGGTTCGTGACCAGGAGATCCCGGTGAAGAGGAACTTTGTGAAGGTGGTGGTGGAGGTGCTGGACTGTAACGATCACTCGCCTGCTTTCCTCAGCACTCGTTATGAGGCCAGCATCTCAAACCTCGCCCCCCACGGCTCTGAAGTTCTCAGAGTCAAAGCGCTCGACCATGACATGGGAAGCAACGCCGACATCAGCTACTCTCTGAACTCTGGTGAGCAGAACAAAGGCTTTTTAAATATATTTTATTTATGGTGGCTGCTTCTTTACAGTCATCCCGATACACGTAATCGCACCTGGGAGCTGACACATTCAACCGCCAGATGATGAATACTTATACTTCCTGTGAAGCAGAGGGTCAAGGACACAATGGTGATGCCTGAATTCCCTCTCAATATTCAGTTTGGGCGAAGAGGATTTCCATCAAATCAATAATGTAATGCACCTTTGTCCCGTTAAAACTAAAGATAGGTCGATACGATGCGATAAGTACTTTCAACCAAGAAATAGTTCACTCCACGAGAGTCCAGAAATTACTCTTTAAACTATTTGGTTCATAGCCTGACTGACGGAGACGTCTAAAGCTGAACAAATTGGGGGAGAAAATGATTATTTTGACCGATATTGCATTTTAGCGGAACTGATAATTTTCGAAAAATTCAATTCAATGGAAAAATATATTTAAAATCATCATGGTGTGATTTTTTACGAGGACGTTAACCAAACAAGGTTTTCCAATAAAGAGGCTCTTTTATGCTTTTCTGTTGCCTGAAACGTCTCCATTGGACTACATTGTTTATATATGGATAGTGACATCACTATGTCACTATCCATATATAATGCTACAATACAAACAGATCAAGTGACCACAATATACAGGAATTGAGTTGTATTTAATGCATTAACAGGCTACAATGCTCTTCAACCATTTTAGTGGATAGTATTTTCTCAAACCCTTTAAAGTTGACTTGAAGTAACAAATCATTTTCTTCTCTCCAGGGAACATCGACAACATCTTCTCCATTGATCCAGAGCTGGGCTCCATCAGTGTTTCCAAACCTCTGGACCTCCAGCCTCAGGACCAGTTCCACCTGACAGTAAAAGCCACGGATCAGGGCTTCCCTCAGCGCACCGACCTCTGCTCCGTCCATGTTCACATCCGCATCTCCGACCAAACCCCACCCTCCTTCCCCTCGGACGAATACCTCACAGAGATCAGTGAATTGAGCACTATTGGAGCACCAGTCCTCACCGTCTCGGCCTCCAGTCCTGCTGCAGTGCACTATGGGATAGAAAGTGGCAACCCAAACAGGACTTTCCACATCAACCCCTCCACTGGGTTGATTTCAATCCAAAAGCACCTTGATTTTGAGATTGCTGTCTCCTACAAGCTCAAAGTAACAGCTTCCACAACAGCTGGAGCTTCCTCCAATACGGTCGTGTTCATCTACGTGATCGACGAGAACGACAACGCTCCGGTTTTTCAGCAGCCGCAATATCTGGGGCAAATAAGTGAGTCGGCTCACATCAACAGCATGGTGATGGGAGAAATAAACACTCCTCTGGTCATCCAGGCTTCAGATAATGACAAAGATTCCAATTCTCTGCTGGTGTATCAGATTCTCGAGCAGGAGGCCTTGAACGTATTTGCGATAGACTCGAGTATGGGCACCATTTCTTTAATACTACCGGTTGACTTTGAAGCCAAGGCTGAGTATCACTTCACAGTGCAGGTAAAGGACTCGGGGGAGCCATCACTGTTTGCATCGGAGCCTGCCAAGGTCACTGTGAGAGTCCTGGACCTCAATGACTGCCCGCCACAGTTCATAAAGCCAATCTACGAGCCATCCATCATCTTCCCAGCTGTCAGAGATACAGAGGTTGTGCAAGTCATGGCCAATGATCTGGATTCAGCTGTTTCATACAGCATCAGCGAGGGAAATCTCCACAATGCCTTTTCAATTCACCCCAATACTGGAGTCATCACCGTGAGCAATGTGTCTGAATTCAGGCCGTCTTACCAACTGATTGTCAAGGCGTCTGACGGCCTCTACAAAGACTTAGCCACCGTCAACGTCAACGTAACAAACCTAACAGCCAGCGATCTTGGATTTGAACACAAAGTGTATTCAGCAAGCGTTAGAGAAAACCTAAAGACAGTTAAAACGTTGCTAGCCCTCAAAGCCACAGGTTGTTTTTTAAACGAGCCTGTTTTCTACTCTGTGGTGAACCCAGTGGGAAAGTTTGTCATTTCCCAAACATCAGGCATTCTGGAAACAACCGGTATGCCTTTTGACCGAGAGGAGCAAGATGCGTATGATGTTGTTGTGAAGGTTGAAGACATGAGAACGCCAGCAAGGACTGTTACCACGCAGGTCAAGGTTTTTATAGAGGATGTCAACGACAACGCTCCGCAGTTTCTAAACTTGCCTTTTTCAATGATGATTTCTGAGACCTCTGATCCAGGGGATGTGTTATATCAAGCAATGGCTATCGACAGAGATCTGGGAGAGAATGGGGCCATCGTGTACTCACTGGAGGAGGGTTATGATCTTTTTAGGATAGATCCTGATCTAGGCGATGTGTCCCTCCAGAGGCCTCTTGACTTTGAAGCTCTGAATAAGTATGTGTTGACGGTCTTTGCTATAGACGAAGGCGAGCCAAGTCACACCACAATGGCCCAGCTTAGTATTCAAGTGAGGAATCAAACCAACCCAGTTTTCCAGACCCTTCTTTATCCCCTAAAAGTGCCAGAAAATGTCCCACAATTCACCACCATCTTACACGTCCAGGCCAGAAATCCAGAGGGCTATCGACTCATCTACAACCTGGAAGAGGAAAACGCCTCACAACATTTTCATATTGATTTCAAAACGGGCGTGTTGACCGTCTCCAACCCCCTCGACTATGAGAGCCAAACCATGCATGTGTTGACAGTTCGTGCTTCTGACTCTGTGACCGGAGCTTTCTCTGAGGCCTCTATTGAAATAGAAGTAGAGGATGTGAACGATAACGCGCCCGTTTTCCCGAAGGTAGCTTACATGGTGAGCATTGATGAGGGGCTCCCGATCGACACCTCTGTGATACAACTCTCTGCCATTGATAGGGACTCTGGCAGAAATAAAGTACTCACCTTTCACATGGTCAAAACAGAGAAGAACGAGACTGATTTCTTTGACATAGACTCCCGTAGCGGGTTGATCGTCACAAAACAGGTGCTGGACTATGAAAACACAAAGCACTTTCATTTTAAAGTAAAAGCTACTGACAATGGCACTCTGCCTCTTAGCAGTGAAGCCCATGTTTTCATTAATGTCACCGATGTAAACGACAACCCACCGGACTTCATTAGCTCCCAGTATGATGCCACACTGGATGAAATGGCAAAGTGTGGTCACATAGTCGTCAAAATCCAAGCTTCAGATCCGGACACTGCGGAGCTGAATAACCTCAAGTACAAAATCCTTTCAGGGAACGGAGGGCGCTACTTCAACATCAACGAATCCTCTGGACTTATATCGTTTTCCAATGTCTGTAAGAGGAATCTGGACCCTTACTATAATCTGACGGTGGCGGTGTCTGACGGAGTGTTTCAGAAAACAGCACCAGTCAATATCGACATGATAAACAGCAACAGACATAGTCCACACTTCAAGCAGAGCCTCTACGAAGCAGAGCTGGCGGAAAACGCAGAGGCGGGAACTCGGGTGATCCGATTGGCCGCCATTGACCCTGACGACGGGCCATTTGGCAGCGTTGACTACACCATAATTAACAAACTTGCAGATGAGAAGTTCTCTATTGACGCTGATGGGCAGATAGTTACGACACAACCATTGGACCGAGAGAACCCCGCACAGAGAATCATTGCGATCAAAGTGATGGCTAAAGATGGCGGCGGAAAAGTGGCCTTTTGCACGGTCAAGATAATTCTGATAGATGAGAATGACAACGTTCCTCAGTTCAAAGCGTCAGAGTACCAGGTTTCAATTCAGTCCACTGTTAATAAAGGCTCCCCTGTCATTCAAATCATGGCTTATGACGCAGATGATGGCAAAAATGCAGATGTCACCTACACGGTAGATGAAGGCGAAGAAGTGACAGAAGACATTATCGAGATCAACCCTTTCACCGGAGTCGTAAGCGTCAAAGAGAGTCTTGTTGGCATGGAGAATAAGATCTTCAACTTCAAAGTAAAAGCCCGTGACGGCAGCCTTCCTTTCTATAACTCCACAGTCCCTGTTCAGCTCAAAGTGGTTCCTCCCGAGGTTCCTCTACCAAAGTTCTCAGAGCCTCTCTACTCCTTCTCGGCTGCAGAGGACATCCCCGTAGGGACGGAGGTCGGCTCAGTGAAGGCGGACTCAGACATGCCTCTTATCTACAGCCTGGTGAACGGGAACACTGTGGAAAGCAACAAGGACAAAGTGTTCAGTTTGGACAAAGAGAGCGGAACGTTGCTGTTGCAGAAGACAATCGATCACGAGAGGACGAAATGGTATCAGATAGATGTGATCGCTCAGGGGAACCACAACGGGACTGACGTTGCGTCGCTGGTCTCGGTCAGCATCCAGGTCCAAGATGTGAATGATAACCAGCCGGTGTTTGATGCTAACCCATATCGAGCCTTCCTGGCTGAGAACATGCCAGCTGGAACGACTGTCATTCAGGTAAGTTCAGAAAGTTTAGATCGTTCTATCTTTGGAAAAAGCCGATGATCACTATTGACTAAATGAGTGCAAAATATGACGTATAACAGTGTATTTCAAATGTATTTGAATATTGATTGACGTCTTTGTTAGTTAACCTATAGATGGAAACACAAAGATTACATTAGCGTCAATAAACTGGTAACAATTTAGCTGCAAAGCAACCTTTACCGAAAAAAACATTCAAATAAAAACGTTTATGTAATTTAGAAAGAGCAAGATATTATTTGTATCTGGTTTCAATTATTAACAATACCTGAAGATATGAACTGAAGTCATTTATCTGGTTTGACAATAAAGTGAGTGCAATTTTGGAAAATTACTTAATCAAGAATGTTCTATCGATATTGCGTTATTGAGCGTTTGCTTAGTTTTAGCTTAATAAGGGTGCTAAGCCAGGATTAAAACAACCTTGAACAACATATCTTCTGAAAGCACAGTTAAGAAAGTAATTTGAATGTTCTCCTTGCACTCACAGTACAACATCTTATATCCTAAAATATACAAACACACTTGATACCGAATGCTTATTCTGACCCGAAGGTGACCGCCAACGACCCGGACACCGACACCAATGGTCTCGTGACGTACAGCTTGGATTCTATACCTGACGACACCACCACCATGGCAGATATCAGCGGGGTTTTCTCCATCGACGGAGAGAGCGGCTGGATCACCACGGTTCGGGAAACGGACTGCGAAGAGACCAGGGTTTACCGGTTCTACGTCTTCGCCACGGACCACGGCGGCGACACCAAGCTCTCCTCCAGCGTCCTGGTGGAGGTCATGGTGACGGACGAGAATGACAACCCGCCAAAGTTCTCCGATGATTTGTACCACGCCTCAGTGATGGAGAACAGCAGCCCCGGGGAGGTCATCGTCTCCATGACCACCACGGATGCTGACGTGTCTCTGGAGAACCGACTCGTGACGTGTTACATCACAGGTGAGAACGTTCAAAAGGGTGTTGTAGAACTGTCTAATCGAAAAAATTAACATATCCACAAGTAGCAACAAGCTTGACTCCAACAAAAATACGTCTCAGGTAAGTTTGGTTGACTCTTTACTTAAACAAAAGGTATCAGGAAAAACACATTATTTTCAAAGTTCAAAAAACGATATTGCTCCGTAATAATTTTATCCTTCTAACTTCTCATTGCCAGCAGCTGCGGTCGGTTATGACGTCCATTTCACAACGGCTGGTTTAAATAAATGATAGAATAATACTAATAACAACAATGTTCAAATATATCTATATATACACATATTATATCAAATGATACATGTTAACATATGGCTCCTACATGTGTGTTCCAGGTACTTTCTCTGAAAATGTAAATGTCAAAAACACATTGGAAGATCCAGTCAAATGTTATTCAACCAGTATGGTTAAAGTTATGATTTTACTCATTCTGTATCTGCACGTCTTCAGAAAAGATTATCTGTAGGGATGACAGAAACGGCATAGTAGTAGACAACAAGTTAGATTCAAAGATTCAAGATTCAAAGGTTTTAATGTCATATGCACAAAGCTAAAGTGTAGAAATGGCAATGAAAATCTTATGACCTGAGCTCCTCCAACGATGCAACATATATAATAAAATACAACATAGGTGAGAACGTTCAAGAGTGTGTTTGTGAGTGTGTGTTCCAGGTACTTTCTTGGAAAATGTAAATGTCAAAAACACATTGGAAAATCCAGACAAATGTTATTCAACCAGTATGATTGAAGTAATGATATAGAGGCCAAAATCCTAGACCGGTAAAACAGATAATGAACTTAAAATCAAACTGGCGCCAGTTAGCGAATCTTACGCAAGGCAATTATTCAAGTTCAGACAAGAATCTCCATTTGTGCATTTCATTCCTATAACAAAAATTATACGAACAGGTTTCCTATATCTCTTCCCTTTAGCTTTCCCTATGGCTTTCCTTCTTGTGGCTTTAAACACCCTGGTAAAAAACCATGTGCCTTCTAGTGCTCTATAGTCTCCGATATACAATTACACCAGGTGCCCTTCTAAACACTAACTAAGAATACATTTACTATAAAGAAAAACAGCAAGAAGATAAATGTTTAACTATTGAATAATATAAAGCAATATATAGCTCCAACAAAGTATCTGCACCTCTTCAGAAAAGCGTATCTATAGGGGCCGACGAACACTACACAAAATGCAGACAATTAGTAATCTGTCTCTGCTAAAAAAAACTCTGTTCATCCTTAAAGGTGGGGTAGGTACATTTGAGAAACCGGCTCGAGATACACTTTTTGTTATATTCCATGGAATGCTCTTAACATCCCGATAGCAATGAATATCTGAAGTGCTTTGACAACAAATCCATAAAAAGACGTCATCAGTGGAAGCCGTGGCGCTGTAAAAAGCACGACCAATCAGCCGGCTAAAGTAACTGGATGGCCTACCTGCCTGTCAGCCTTCCATCTGGGCACAAACTGATCTCGTGCCC
Organism: Gymnodraco acuticeps; assembly: GCF_902827175.1. Lineage (NCBI taxonomy): Eukaryota > Metazoa > Chordata > Actinopteri > Perciformes > Bathydraconidae > Gymnodraco > Gymnodraco acuticeps. The sequence continues at coordinate 65,165 of NW_022991942.1, read as the reverse complement.
TCATTGGTCATGTGCTCGTTCGTGTGTGTTGGAGGAGGGGCTCTGTAAGGAAGTGGCAGATTTTTTCCGGTTGTGTATTTTCAAATTCTAGCGCACTCCAGCTGGTTTCTCCAAAATGACCTACCCCACCTTTAAGATGTTGTGGTGTCAAGCTGCTCTTGAGATTGAAGCGTAAGAGAGTTAATGTCAGCTGTCTGTCAAACAGCAGGTAGACTGACCTGAATCTGTCATACAGAACAAAGCACAGTTTCCATGACGAGTTTGAACGTTTGCTAGAAATAGAAGAAAACTATTAAATTCAAAGTACTGCAGTGACTAATATGAGAACATTCCCCCGCGGTACAGTTATTGAGGAAAACACATGATTGCAGTAACACAATGTTATTGGAAAAACATTGCATCAGAAGTTTCTGTTTTATTAAATAAGACAACTGTGATTTCAGGAAGTTTAGTATCACTCAGGGACACAATCATGAATGACAATAAAAGCCCAGCAATATCAATAAGACCGAGAGGGAACTGCAATATTAATATTACTTGTAATTGACTTCTGTTACAGCCTCTTTCTCGTTTATGTGAATAACAACCAGTACAGCAAAGGAAATAAACAATGCAAGACATATAAAGTGTAAATGGTAAAAGCTCAGACACAATAACACACATCAATGTTTCAGATTATTGTTGAAGACCTTATTTTAAACATTTAAAAAAATATATATAATGTCCATCCTCGCAACGAGTATAAAAGATCAAATTGTTTCTCATCACGATCAAAATAATAAGTAATCGTACTGAGTATCGTTATATTGTTGTATTAAATCACACACTAACAGTTGATGGTTGTATGTTTTCAAATATGATAATTTTTCAGCTTTTTCTACATTTTAGTTTATTTAATATTTTGGGGTTTTAGACAATTTCTCAAACAAAGCAAGACATTTAAAATTCACATTGTGCTTAAAGACACTGTGATGGACATGTATTGCTGTTTTATGGACCAAATATATCTTATAATGTTTGCAAAAGTATTCCGCAGTCCGCAAAGAGGCCGCTTCCTCTTCTTCAAAATGGTATTTTTCCAAAATGAGTCTTGAAAAAGAGGGTCGTCTTATATTCGGGTCAACAGGTACTTTTAAACATAACTTCTTTACTAACTGAGGTGTTTGTCCCGCCTGCAGACGGAGACCCTCTGGGACAGTTTGCCATCATCCAGGAGGACGAGGGGCGCTGGGGTCTCATCCTGAAAGAAGCTCTGGACAGAGAGACTAAAGACAGATTCACTCTGAGAGTCACCGCCACCGACGGGAAGTCAGAGGCTCCGGTCTCTGTGGACGTCCACGTGCTGGACATCAACGACAACAGTCCTCTGTGTGAACAGGTGAGGGGCGACTACTCACTTTCTGGATCGGCCAAAATCATATAAAAATAGAACCGATAATTACATTACATTACATTACATTGCATTTAGCTGACGCTTTTATCCAAAGCGACTTACACTAAGTACATTCGACCAGGAAGACACAACCTTGAAGAAAACAGAATCATATAAGTACAGAAAACAGAATCATATAAGTACATAATGAACTTAAAGGTCACCAGAGTAAAGGATGTGTGTACTTTTGCCATCTCTGGTCTTATCTTATATCTCTTCTCCTCGTGTTTCAGCTGGTGTACACGGAGGCGGTGATGGAGAACCCTCCCCCCAGCATGTTCCTGATGAAGGTCCGAGCTTCAGACCCTGATATTGGGGCCAACGGTCAGGTGACCTACAGCCTCCATGGACCCAACGCTGACATGTTCCGTCTCGACCAGCGGACAGGTATGTTGGGTCTGTTTGGGGTCAGATCACCTGGGCTCACGTTAAGTGTTTGAGTTCCATCGGCACTGAACTGAAACACATTGCTATTCTCCGCTGACATCCATCACACTTCATATCTTTCTGTCATGTCTGGGTCAGGTGGATAATTGTGTTGAGCTTACTTAGAGAAAACTTTTCCAATTATATTGTTAGAAAAATACCACTCTCTCCCGGCTTGAGCTTCAGCCTCAGGATCCATGTATCTGTGATCCTCTCCAGAGTGGAAGGAGTCATCACATACAGAGCATCAACTAGTTCCTGAGCAGTGTCCTTCACATGCTGATATCCAAGAGAGGGAGTTACACAGTCACAATATGGAGGAATAGAAAGCAGTATTCAATGTTTACTTCAGATTAGCTCCACGTCAGAAATGAGCATGCTTGATGTCTCTCTCCATAGAGGCTGAATCATCATGTTAATCACATAGCTATCATATGCCTCAATCAGTCCTGATGCTCTTCTAGGTAATCACACATCCTGTCATGTACACAGCTACAGTTGATACCTTTGTTATCAAGTTACTCTCATATTGGAAGAGAACATTCAGTGTTTTCCCAACAAATATCTTTCGTCAATATTCATAGTAGCTTTTTTCTTGAGTACCCGATAAAGCTCAATGCAGATGACGCCTGATAACTCTCCCGGTGAGCTGTTCACTCTGGGGAGAGATTAATACACTGTTATTTTGCTGAGGTTTCCAAACCCTGATACGATGTTAAACGTTAATTATAAACCACGTGACAGTTTGAGTATGACCTGAATCTGTCCCCAGGTGAGCTGTTCACTCTGAAGGAGTTGGATCGGGAGCGGGATCTGGAGTTTAACCTGGTGGCGAAGGCGACGGACGGCGGCGGGCGCTCCTGTCAGGCCGACCTCCGTCTGACTCTCCAGGACATGAACGACAACCCGCCTCACTTCTCCTCCAAACACTACGAGGTGACCGTGTTCGACAACACCACCGTGCGGACCCCCGTCGCCGTCATCTACGCCAAAGACCCCGACACCGGTAGGTCTTTGAACATCACTTTGGGTGAAATTAGGCCTTTGGACGAGTACTCTTTAAGTGTTCTCTACCCGGACCCATTTCTACGTTTGGGAAGATTATGGGGAACATCATCTCGACTTAACAGACCACATTGAACACATTCCTGACAAGTAACCCCTAGTGTCGTTAATGGTAAAGTAATTCTTAGTAATATTCTAATTAATGAGGATGATTTGTTGGTTTAAATTTGTGTTAACATTCTCTGAACTGAACAAATATAGAATATATTAACTAAATATCATTGAATCAGCTATATCTGCTAAATTAATGAGCAGATCATAATCATATTTCTAATTGTGACATATATGTGTCACCGCAGGTTCTTATGGGTTGAATTGAAATGGTTACAGATTACTATTTCAAACATTTGACCACTTACACATGTATTTATGTGGGCAAAAAGGACCGTAACACTGCTAGGATCATGGGTAAAGTGTTGGAAAGGTTTCATACAACATTTAAAAGGTTATAGATTACTAATAACATAACCCTGTAATTAATATAATGAGCATTATATGTCCAATACTTCATCACTACTTCAATCAAAGTTATGTTACCGTATTTTTCAAACTCAGCAATGAAAATAAAGGGCTTGTTGAACATTAAAGCATAAAGACATGGCACAAAATACAAACTGAAAATGAGCAGAAAACAAAGCTCAACTCCAAATAAATGCAGCTTATCTGGAGAAAAGTGGCTTCTTGTAAACCCTGATTTATGTGTGACACATTTATATAACTAGTTTCCTTCTGAACAAGCAAACACAATAAGAGCACAGAGAGCGTCAGAGTGTTTCTCTCAGGCTCGAACATGTTGTGACTAACCCTGAGTCAGCGATCCTTTACTCCATCAAATCCTAATGCACAGGCCCGCCTTTGTGTGTGTACAGTGTGTGAATGTGTGTGTGTACAGTGTGTGAATGTGTGTGTGTACAGTGTGTGAATGTGTGTGTGTACAGTGTGTGAATGTGTGTGTGTACAGTGTGTGAATGTGTGTGTGTACAGTGTGTGAATGTGTGTGTGTACAGTGTGGGAATGTAGAGTGTGTGAATGTTGAATCACTAATACTGAACATAATGAAACACTAAGCCATTCTGCTCTCAGTAACGCCCACCTGAAAACGGTGCTTTGATTATTTACTGCTCGGGGTTTTTAATTCTTAACCCAGACTGCATTCACATCTTTTTGCTATAATCATTATGTCTGTGTTTCAGCAAAACGCTTCGTGTCACTTTTTCTATCGCTTCAGTGTTTGAACCAGAATGTTCTGTCTGAAGATGGTGCTTGACATGCAGAAACACACACACACACACACCCCCACACACACACACACACACACACACACACACACACACACACACACACACACACACACACACACACACACACACACACACACACACACACACACACACACATACACACACACACACACACACACACACACACACACACACACACACACACACACACACACATACCATGTATACATCACTTCAGGGGACATTACATTGACTTACATGCTTTTCCTGGAGACTTATCCTAAACTTAACCATAACCAACACATGCCTAACCCTAACCCTTAACCTTAACCTTACCCTAACCCTAATTCTAAACCTAACCAAGTCTTCACCCTAAAATGAATGATTCCCCTCATGGGGACCTCCAATTTGTCCCCATAAGGCAGTGGTTCTCAAACTTTTTCTGTCAGGCCCCCCCTTTGGAGAAAAAAAAAAGTCGGGGCCCTCCCAACACAAGTCAGGCTCAGTGGCGGCGCCAGAGATTTCTTTTGGGGGTGCTGTGGGGTAGCTTGACGTTTCATAGAGGGTGCTCAAACATTTAGGGTTTCCCATTAAGGTACCGGGCGCTACAGAGGAATGTTCTACTGCAACACTCCCCCTCGCAAATACACAGTGTACCCGCGACTGTTACAATGAAGGCTCGATAATCAGCTCGTCGCATATAGGTGTAAGCAGGGGTAAAGTGCTATTTTTATAGGTGGTGTGTGGACCTCACATAGGGGGGTCCGGGGGCAAGCTCCCCCGGGAAGATTTATTTTTAAATATTAAAGTTAAAAGCATCAATCTGGTGCACTTTGAGAGCAAAATGAAGAGATCTATGGATACATCTCTCAACACCCATTTGAAACAGAACTGATTTACTTTTTCTTTATGGATATTTTACAAATCACTCTTTTAAACTTTATTCTTGTTTTACTGTCATATAGTATTTTATACCTGTTTTTCATTTATTCTCTTATTTTTTATAACTATAATGATCATATAAACCTGTGCCTCGGAAATAATTGTTTACATTAATGGTGACCAAAACGTTTGAGACCCACTGAGATAACACTGAGAGAGTCCTTTAGTTCACTGAGTCTCTCAGTCTGACAGGAGAGGACTCTCCTCCACCTTGTTGTTGAAAAAACTCCTTATATCCGTTAGCGTAGCTCGCTAGCACCAGAAGCTAACATCAACGATCTCCGGTACCGGTGCGCTCTCTCTCTCGCTCGTGCACACAAAATAGCTCGTTCCACACACACGCAGAGCCGAGCTTTATTGAAACACAGAGACCCAGACGTAATAATACTGCATCATATTATTTTCAAATCAATAATTTTTCAATTTATGATTTTTTTTCAAATCTTTTTTTATTTTTATTTTTTATAGCCATTTTTCCTCCTGGTCTCTCGCGCCCCCCCTGGCATGCCTCTGCGCCCCCCAGGGGGGGCGCGACCCCCACTTTGAGAACCACTGCCATAAGGGAAGCCAGTCCCCACACGTGACTATGTAAACAGATTTAGGTCCCCACAAGTATAGTAATGCTAGACCACACACACACACACACACACACACACACATTATTGAATTACCCAAGTTCTGACAGTAAGATTGCTAGAAATGCAAAAAGACACACACATGTTTCAGACAGGTAGAAACACACACACACACACACGCTCTTGACTAACCACAGTTCACACAAGATGATTGATGAAAATTGCAAAAAGACGCCCACACATTTTAATAGTTTGCACTGTGACGACCCCTCCCCCCTTCTGCCTGGCTGTGCTCCCTGCCTTGCTGTCCTCTGGCAGGTACTGGGAGTGCCGTCCTGTTTGTGCCCGCCCATCTAGAGGCGGAGCCTCAAGAAGGCATAAAGTTTGCCCAGCTGCAAGGTTCAGTCTCTGATTCCAACACGTTCTCACTCCCAACCTGTCATATGTTGACGGTCGGTCAGGGCCCCTCCCCGTCACTCTATTACGTACAGGGTACCCCTTGAGAGTCCGTTTTCAACGGGCAGGGCGTCCCATAGACCTTCATAGACCTCCCATAGCGTTGATAATCGACACCATGAGAACGCTCCTCGACGGTCGGTTGTTATTGTCAATATTAATATAATATTCTTTTTTTTTTAAATAATCACACTCGATTTCGCCGATTTTCTTGTTGCCCCAGCTGGTCGACACCTCTTTTAGCAGAAACAAAGGCTATATTAATGTATTAAATCGATGTTAATCCATGTGTGTTGTGGAATTAATGGACGTGCCGTTGTGCTTCAACTACAACCCTAATTATATTTAAAAACATTTTAGAAGGCCTCACGAAATACTTTAATTTACATTTTAATTTAAATGTGAAGGGATGTGTGTAATGTGGTGATTATTATTCACAGACGGATCTGTTGGGTTATTGTTCCGCACGGACATTTTAGTTAACCGGACTTCCTGTTGATGTGAAATCCGAATTTTTAAAAAAATAAAAAAATAATACTTTATTCCGAGTTTGCTTGCTTTTCTCTTTGATGGTCATCACATAACGGCATTGTAATACACGGTTTGTCGGCATTAATTATTACATATCTGCCGTAGTTCTCTATTTATAGAGCCCTGATGAGAAGACTTCTAGACAAACTGGAAGAACTGCCGCCGAAACTGAATATGTGACGTGGATCATAAATATATCAATTAAACAAATTCTTCAATTTCACAATATGTCTCCTTGCAGTATCAATACTAATTCGGCTGACATTTATATTTGATCCAATCGGTATATTGGTATATGTACACCATAACGGTGCACAGCTGATAGAAAGGGACACCTGGTGGTTAAAGCATGTTATTGAAATGTATTATTTTTATTATTAGATATTAATAGGAGACACAGACAGACAAACTAATGAGGCTTTATTTAAACATTAAAGAATTAGGTTAAGGTCTTATTTTGAATAACAAAAAAGCTTTGGGGGTATAAATATTAAGCCTGACAAAGTACTAATATATTGCTTTCCTGCAATGTTAACTACTGTATGTGTAAGTACTTATTTTAACTGATATTATACATATGTATTATACTCTTATAAGATGTATGTAGATAGAATAATAAATGTGCAGAATATGACAGTGTAATGGTGGAGGTATACACACATATTGATAGATGTCTTGTAATGCACTGTTGAGGAACCTGCGACCCAAGTTTTTCATCTCCGGCCTTGTCAGGTATTGAACATTCAATAAATAAAGAACACAGAATTATTCAATATAAAACACAGAATTTGTGTGATTATACTAAATGATTTACAAATAAACACCACTGCATATTTACAACTGTTACACATGCTGATGTAACGCAAATGTTCCCAACTTGGGATCAATAAAGTATATCTTATCTTAAGATGATCGATGGCTACTGCCAGATTTGCAAAATGTGCCTCTGAACCTTGACAAGTGCATGTTTCAGGCTCATCAATGAACAACAGGAGGGGTCACAGACATAAGACCAGCTGTTAAATAAAGCTCTTCTGACCTTAGCTGGCATGTGTGTATATATATTAATGCTGCCCATTATGGGCACAAGCAATTTTCACCCATTTATTAATTATATGTTTTACATTTGAGTGTTTCCTATCCCCTAAACCTCCAGGGATGTACACAGTTTAATACTGGCAACTTCTTATTATGGGAAATACGAAAACGTCTTTTAAAACTACAACTCCCAGTAGAGGAGTGCCATAGATAGAGAACATGTTGCGAAACACAATAGCCAGCATGTGTAGTTCTGGGGACGGGGTGGGGGAGGGGGGGACGCGGTGGACCCGTTCAAATCCAGTTTTGGACAGTCTGCCGTGGTTCCATCCCATTTCAAAGTGCTGTTCGACGCCTGGCGTAACCCTCGGAGCACACTCTCCAATCACAGAGCTTGAGGACTATCACAGGGTTTGTCAAGCGAAGCGGAGAGAATACTTACTTCCGGGTGTAATATTCTCTAAAGCAAATGAGCTGCTCCGACCCACGGTCCTGACGGACTCCAACTTGTGTTTATTTATCAAACAAATAAATAAACACAAGGATAATGATGTGTTATTGTTGAGTAAATAACAGTGTGTGGTTTAGAAAATAATACAAAATTAGAAGGAAAAACCGATGAAACAATACAGATTTCAGTATTCTGAGCCGCTACTCTCCCCATAACTGACGGTAACAAAAGTCCTACATTATTCAATTAAAATAAAGAAGTAAAAACAATAAGTGTGGCTTGATATTGAGTAAGAAAAAGGTTGATAAACGCTGTGAGAATGGATCTGCGGAGAGCATTTCGCCGCGATCCCAACTCGTCTATTACCAACGTTCAGGGAGCTCTATGCAAGTCAATGGGACGCCCTGCCCGTTGAAAACTGACTCTCAAGGAGTACCCTGTGCGTAATACGGTGACGGGGAGGGGCCCTGACCGACCGTCAACATGTGACGGGTTGGGAGTGAGCACGTGTTGCTGATTCTGATCCTGGCCTGCTGCAGCAACTTCAGCCTACAGCCTGTGTTCGGTTTGATGCACCCTCCAACATGCTACAACACCCTTCCACACACCCACACACTGCTCACACTACTGACAGTCTGATTCTGACGTACACTATTCCTCAGAGGTGTTTTTCGTTAACCTGTTAAATAAACAGATATTTGGCATTTAACTCTGTGACAGCCTTAAGGAAGGTTACATGCACATACAAAAACGAATAATTGTTCGCAAATTGATGGACAAATTCAGACAGGTACACACACACACACACACACACACACACACACACACACACACACACACACACACACACACACACACACACACACACACACACACACACACACAGCTGAGCCACTCCTTCAGATGTGCAGCAGCTTGTCTTCTTTCTCCACACAGACGACTTTCTCACAGACAATAATGACTAATGGACGTGATGACGTGAACCATAAAAAACACATGAAGATCAAAGAAAAACATCACAAACTGAAGGTTTTAAACATAAATAGAGATTCTGTTGATCAGTTTATTGTGTTAAGAGACTCGGAGCCAGAATGTACGAAATACATTTGGAAACAGCAGCAAATCCTGATCCTCTGGAAAGCAGGGTTTTAAATATTGGCCTTTAACTGCAGCGTATATTTAATTTCATAAAGTCTTTAACACCTTTCAAAAACTTGCTGCACCACCTGTTTGCTGAAGCTTCGTTTCAGTTTAAAATGTTGACCTTTAATGACGACGCTCCCTCACACCGTGTAATCATCCTGAAACAGAAGTGTTGCGTCTCAAAGGAAAAATGTGTCGGCTTGTTTCTGAGAAGCTGCAGGGAAGAGTGTTGTTGTGAGCGTCAGGGTGAAGCGTAAAGGTTTCTAAAATGGTTTTCATCTGGATAATCATAAGAGTACTGTAATGGCAAGTATTATTCCAGGAAAAAAACGGGAATTTCCAAGATTTAAAGGGGGAACATTCATAAAAAAAGTATTATTTTGTGACGTAAAAGTGGTACATTTGTGAGAAAAATATATGATATTTGGTCAAACGAAAGTGTTAAATGTATTTAAAAATAATCTGATATTCTTTAAGCTAACATTGGTAAATGTTTTGGTTGAGGTTAGGGTAAAGACACACAAGTTTATAAGGACACAAATATAATGGTGTGATGAAGTTGATCCAAACACGCAAAATAAAGGGTAAAAAAAACGTACATTTTCACTTTAATCTCGGAGAATTCTGAGTTGTTTTTAGAAATTTCGAACCGAAGTCGATTTAAAAAAAGTCCAAACGAAACCGCTCGAAAACCGATGGTAGACGCTGTAGTACATATGCCGGGCCTGCAAGTGGCGCCACAAGATACACCAAAAGCAGCGAATAAGACCCCCCGGGCATGGGCATAAGGCATAAACAAACAAGGTAGTTCATGTAGTTCTCCATGTCCACTTGTTGCTGATGGTTGTGGTGGAGGAGCTGTAGATGTTGCACTAACATCTGTAGCATGGTCAGTAGCGTCTGGAGCACGAACGCAACCCTGTGATCCGCCATTGTTGTTGTTGGCGAAACGCATCAGCAATGACGCGGGTGTGAGCAGGAGAGGTGGGGAGAGGTGGGGCTATGGCGTATAGGGCGTACACACGGAGCCGCAAGCGTGTCGTCCTCAGATCTACCCACTTTGGGAACCGGTTTCAAAGTTTATCGGTTTCAGGCTCCGAAGCCGCGGCTCCGTTTCGGCTTTGTGTGGACGAACCGTCTATAAGAACTTTAGCGGATACAACTGAAATCGTCTCCGTGTGGACGGGGCCTTAATCACAAATAGAGAGATATTAATTTATTCCCCATAAATTAACCCCTTAATTATTAGAATTTCTGAGATTTTTACCGTAATATAACCCCCTGTCAAAGCACTGTAAAGATAAGAAAATGATGTTGTATTTATCTTTTATTTTAAGTTGTATTATGTGTACATGTAAACACCGAGCCTGTAGTAGCAGTGATTATCATCCCATCATTGTAATCACTGTTTTTTGGCACAAGTTTAAAAAGATTCTTTATTATTAAAACCTGTTAGTTGAAAGGTATTTGATGTTTTGGTATTCATGTCGTCACTTTGAATCATAAACACACCTTGTGGGATTCCAGATGTGGTTTTGATAACAATAGAAGATCCTCTGCTAATTTGTTCAAATCACTCTGTGCCAATAGGAAGCTCAGACTCGCGTCACATGACCTGAGAAACTACAAGACATTAACAGTGTAATGAATGTGACTTAAAGGGCACCTATCATGCAAAATGCTCTTTTTGATGTCTGTTATACATAAAGATGTGTCCCCGGTGTGTCGGGGAACTCACGCATCGTCAGAAAATAAAACCCTCTCTCTTTTCCTCCGTACTCAAATCTTTTAAAAACGGGGCTACAACGAGCGGAAACAGATTTGCTGCCGATATGACGTAATTTCGGATGGTGGACCCACAGAAAGTTGCTATCAGAAACAATGCCTGACGTGTTTTGGACGTAATATGGTCTTTGTTTACATTAGCAAGCCTCGCTAACACTCAGAGCTAACCTGTACTGGAGAGCACGTGTGTTTAAAAAGCAGGAAATAAAAAAAGGAACTCACCTTGTGATAAACCTGAGAGAGGAAAAGCATTTGAGCTCCATACTGTTTCAGAAATAATCCTTGATGTGGTTTAGAACAGGATGGCGTTTTCTCACAGCAGAATGTAACTTTATCTCCGGTAGAATTCTGATCAGGCATTAGCTCCGCCTCTTCATTTTTTTTTCAAGCTAAGGACCCAAAGTCTGCGTTTCTCTAACAGGGCTACAAAAGAGGTGTTTGAGGGATTTCTAAAATGCATGATCTGTGAGCAAAACACATCATAGACATGTTTTTTATATATTTGTATATTTTGGAGACCCATAATATATGCCTAACAATAGCATGATGGGTGACCTTTAAGTACAACTAAAAATCTATATAATAATATTGTTAAAATTATTATTATTCATATTTTTAAGAAGATATAGGATATTGACTTTAAAAAAGGGTTACATTTATGAGAAAATTAAGATATTCTTGAAGACAAAAGTGGTACTTTCATAAAAAGAAAAATGTAATCAATCAGAAATAAACAGTACACTCTAGTGGTAAAAAAAAGTGTTTAATCTATAAGAAAAACTGGTACATTTATATGAAAAAATAAGAATAGAATTCCATAAAAATACTACATTTAATAATGAAATATTATCAAAGATATAGGATATTGTCTTTAAAAAAAGGTTCATTTATGAGAAAAAACAAGACATTATTGAAGACAAAAGTGTGTATATGCATGTGTGTATATACATGTGTGTATATGCATGTGTGTATATGTATGTGTGTATATGCATGTGTGTATTATGGTTATATGCATGTGTGTACATGTATTTGTGTACATGTATGTGTGTATATGTGTGTATGTGTATGTGTGTATATGCATGTGTGTATATGTATGTGTGTATATGCATGTGTGTATATGCATGTGTGTATGCATTTGTTTTACATGCATATACACTCATCCAACAATATGTCTGGCATATAATCGTGTGGATCGCTGGCAGTGAACGTAGGGGATTACTTTAGTCGTTGTTATTGTTTTGTTTATTATTTTAGCTTTGGTACATACAATCAGCACAGACCAATGGCTCATTTGTATTGGCATATATTATGCTTACCATTACTATATGACAAACAACTGCTTATGGAATGTCGAAACTAAATCAAAATATTTGTGACTTGAAAAGTGCTAAATTAATTAAATAAAAGTCACAAATTCATCAGAAATAAACAGTGGTAAATGTATGAAAAAGAATAGTATTTTCTCTTAGATACAAGTGTTTAATTCATGAGGAAAAAACTGTTAAATCTATATGTGAAAATAAGAATATAATTCCATAACAATACTACATTTATAAAATATTCTCTAAAAAAGAAAAAGGCAAATTCCTGATATAAATCTTTAAATCTACGTGACTCCTCCCCCTCAGGTATAAACTCAGAGGTGCGTTACTCGCTGCTGTCGGGCGACGGCGGCTTCTTCTCCCTGGATGAGTTTTCGGGGATCCTTCGTCTGGAGCGACCTTTGACCCCCGACACGACGCCCTCCTTCGAGCTCAAGGTCAAAGCCACGGATCGAGGCCTCCCCCGAAACCTCTACTCCGTCGCCACGGTGACGGTGGATGTGGTTTCCCTGAACGACTACGAGCCCGTCTTCCTGAACTCCGAGTACACCGCCAATCTCCCAGAATCCTTAGCGGTGGGGTCGGAGGTGCTGAGCATCTCCACGGTGACGAGGGATCCAATCACGTACCGCATCGTGTCCGGAAACAAAGATGGGCGCTTCCTGTTGGACACGCGCACAGGTGAGAGGACTTTTTAATTTATATATCCTGTGAAAATAAGTTGTGAAATGTCCTCTTATGTGCTTGTCTGTATTGTACACATACCTGTGTGTGTGTGTGTGTGTGTGTGTGTGTGTGTGTGTGTGTGTGTGTGTGTGTGTGTGTGTGTGTGTGTGTGTGTGTGTGTGTGTGTGTGTGTGTGTGTGTGTGTGTGTGTGTGTGTGTGTGTGTGTGTGTGTGTGTGGCTTACGGGGCTTTAACTGACCGGAAACTCCTGAGTGTGTGTGAGAGAGAGAGAGAGAGAGAGAGAGAGAGAGAGAGAGAGAGAGAGAGAGAGAGAGAGAGAATGTGTGTGTGTGTGTGTGTGAGAGAGAAGGAGAGAGAGAGAGAGAGAATGTGTGTGTGTGTTAAAGTGTGTGTGGAGGGAAATCTGCTGGATTGTAGAAATGGTTTACACCAATATTACAAAACTTAAATAGTTAAAGATTGAGGGAAAATCAGTGCCAAGACTTTTTCTTTTCAAGATAGAAAACAACCGAGCATCTGTTTTCAATATTTACTTTGATATAAAGACGTTTTTAGGTAGAAGTTGAATTCAGGCTCGAGATCAAGAGCTTCTTTGGGCGTTTAGCAAAGTGAATGAAACAGGAAGGATCTTTTGTTTTGATCCGATACCTGTATAAATCATCAGTAGATTTCTCTATTGTTTAGAGTCGGAGAGGTCCTGATAATTTATTCCGGTAAATTACTCTGACCTACTAATTGACCTTTCCGAAGTTATTGAGTCTATGTAAGTTTGCTGCTTGGCTCAGATCCACCAACGTCAGCAAGATCTCACCTCTATTAACCCCCGAAGAACCAGGTTCAATTAACTGCTGTTTCAATTCAGACAACTCTTTTTTAATCTGTTTAAGGGATCCCGAAGGATTTTGATATCAGTAAATGGAGTGTGCTCCTACCTAAGTGTGTGTGGCAGGGTGCAGTCTTACCTTTGAAGCAGGAGAGGAGGGCACAGGTGTCTTTTAAGTTATCCCAGTCCAACAGGTGGGATCAGTTTATTTGAAGAAAAATAGGTCCAAACTAATACAGGGTTTTTACCTTCTCTCTTTACAACATTATAATCATACTAAAAACCTGGTGCTGTGATCATGTTCAAATGAAACTTTAATTCAGAGTCTTACATTTATTACCAAAATGTTTTAATTTCAACTGCCCAATTCAGTTGTGACATTTTAAAATTCTCCCAATAGAATTTAGAGGTATTTCCTCATAAAAAGACCGGTGACCATAAAAAGCGCATTCAACTTTCCATTCACCAAATCAATTCACATCAGTTTCATACCGTTTTTCCGACACAGACGGCGGGAATAACATTCAAAAACCCATACCTGTCCGCAATTTCGGAGGGAGAGATTTTCCTAACAGGTGGCGGGTTATAATATTCACAAACACATCTCTCATCAAATCATTCCACTCAGCCAACAACCAAGAAATTCGAGAGATATTTACCCCGTCTGGGAGGACCTTACCGAGAGCTATTAACCCAGCTCTGAAGCACACAGCCTACCGGGAGAGAGTCTACCAGGGGTTTCCCCCCCCCTCTCTCTCGCGCTCTCTCAAAAAACCAGTCTCTTTATGCTAAAAAAACTGGATCGAAACCCCAAAAAACAAACTCCTCCTCTACACCCAATTTGTGGAAAACTGCGCATGCCCTCTAATGTACAAGGCTGGACATGACTCGACATGTTCCATAGCTTTATGGCATAAGACACACCTTCTCATGTTAGTGTAACAAAGACTTGACCCTTTTTTGAGGCCTCTGTGTTTCTCCTTAAGCCTGGAGCCCCCCTCCCTGTGAACTGCTGCCAGAGGAGAGGGAGAAAATGGCCTACTCTCTTCAGAGACACCCATAAATCATAGACCTTACACACTCAACCTAAACAAACCACTTTGTTTTGTTTATACTGTAACTATAGAAAAACCTAAAATATGAAGCATTTTCATTGTGGGTTATACAAGAATATAATTGATTATATTTGATTATAACTAACTTTCGTTTTTAAGTATTAAGTATACTATGAAAACTCACAACACCCTC
>NW_022991942.1:0-47500 GCF_902827175.1 Gymnodraco acuticeps | reverse complement strand
GATGTTCAGGTGTATATCAGCATGTAGTGTCCTCTACTTTAAAGAGTCCTCTCCTGCTGATGTTCAGGTGTATATCAGCATGTAGTGTCTCTACTTTAAAGAGTCCTCTCCTGCTGATGTTCAGGTGTATATCAGCATGTAGTGTCTCTACTTTAAAGAGTCCTCTCCTGCTGATGATCAGGTGTATATTACTATGTAGTGTCTCTACTTTAAAGAGTCCTCTCCTGCTGATGTTCAGGTGTATATCAGTATGTAGTGTCTCTACTTTAAAGAGTCCTCTCCTGCTGATGTTCAGGTGCATATCAGTATGTAGTGTCTCTACTTTAAAGAGTCCTCTCCTGCTGATGTTCAGGTGTATATCAGCATGTAGTGTCTCTACTTTAAAGAGTCCTCTCCTGCTGATGATCAGGTGTATATTACTATGTAGTGTCTCTACTTTAAAGAGTCCTCTCCTGCTGATGTTCAGGTGTATATCAGTATGTAGTGTCTCTACTTTAAAGAGTCCTCTCCTGCTGATGTTCAGGTGCATATCAGTATGTAGTGTCTCTACTTTAAAGAGTCCTCTCCTGCTGATGTTCATGTGCATATCAGTATGTAGTGTCTCTACTTTAAAGAGTCCTCTCCTGCTGATGTTCAGGTGCATATCAGTATGTAGTGTCTCTACTTTAAAGAGTCCTCTCCTGCTGATGTTCAGGTGTATATCAGTATGTAGTGTCTCTACTTTAAAGAGTCCTCTCCTGCTGATGTTCATGTGCATATCAGTATGTAGTGTCTCTACTTTAAAGAGTCCTCTCCTGCTGATGATCAGGTGTATATCAGTATGTAGTGTCTCTACTTTAAAGAGTCCTCTCCTGCTGATGTTCAGGTGTATATCAGTATGTAGTGTCTCTACTTTAAAGAGTCCTCTCCTGCTGATGTTCAGGTGCATATCAGTATGTAGTGTCTCTACTTTAAAGAGTCCTCTCCTGCTGATGTTCATGTGCATATCAGTATGTAGTGTCTCTACTTTAAAGAGTCCTCTCCTGCTGATGTTCAGGTGCATATCAGTATGTAGTGTCTCTACTTTAAAGAGTCCTCTCCTGCTGATGTTCAGGTGTATATCAGCATGTAGTGTCTCTACTTTAAAGAGTCCTCTCCTGCTGATGATCAGGTGTATATTACTATGTAGTGTCTCTACTTTAAAGAGTCCTCTCCTGCTGATGTTCAGGTGTATATCAGTATGTAGTGTCTCTACTTTAAAGAGTCCTCTCCTGCTGATGTTCAGGTGCATATCAGTATGTAGTGTCTCTACTTTAAAGAGTCCTCTCCTGCTGATGTTCATGTGCATATCAGTATGTAGTGTCTCTACTTTAAAGAGTCCTCTCCTGCTGATGTTCAGGTGTATATCAGTATGTAGTGTATCTACTTTAAAGAGTCCTCTCCTGCTGATGTTCAGGTGCATATCAGTATGTAGTGTCTCTACTTTAAAGAGTCCTCTCCTGCTGATGTTCAGGTGCATATCAGTATGTAGTGTCTCTACTTTAAAGAGTCCTCTCCTGCTGATGTTCAGGTGCATATCAGTATGTAGTGTCTCTACTGAGACATGTCTCTTTGCTTTAATGTTCAAAAAGCTCTTTATTTTTCTCATACTGCCACAAAACCAGATATATAACACAATACAGGGAAGGGAAAACCCCAAAAGGCATAATAGGGTTCCTCTGATAAAATGAGATGAAAAGGTCGTTGTGTTAAGGTTTAAAGAGTTACGAGAGGTTTAGATAAATGAGGATTTAAAACCGTCTGAGAGGAGTGAAAACAGAAAAAGAACACGACACATTTTTAAGAAACTCTGGCACCTTTAAATCTCTGCCGTAAATCCAGGTGAAACTTCCCGCTAGCAGACAGCTGCCCACATATTTATAGCTCTAAAGGTTGGAAGCTTCACTGAGCTGACAGGAGTGAGAGTTCACCTCATATGTCACACACACACACACATTCCATGTATACATCACTTCAGGGGACATTGCATTGACTTACATGCATTTCCTGGAGACTTATCCTAACCTTAACCATAACCAACACATGCCTAACCCTAACCCTAAACCTTACCCTAACCCTAAACCTAACCAAGTCTTCACCCTAAAATTAATGATTCCCCTTATGGGGACCTCCAATTTGTCCCCATAAGGGAGGCGAGTCCCCACACGTGACGGTGTAAGCAGATTTAGGTCCCCACAAGTATAGTAATGCTAGGACACACACACACACACACACACACACACACACACACACACACACACACACACACACACACACACACACACACACACACACAGTACGTTCGATTTTTCATACACAAAGGTAACTCAAAGTGATTCATAAACCAAAACAAAATCAAATTCTAACCCCACATTTCCAGGTAATAAACAGTAGTCACACATAGCTTTGTGATAAATAACAACACTTAATACACAGGACTGAATAAAGCAAGAATACAATAAGAACAAAATAATAAGAAATGTTAAGAAAAATATGAATAAATTCAGAATAAAAAACTGGAAAAATACAAATTCAATTAAAAGAACAATGTAAGTTTTAAAGATGTAAGGATTGTAAGGAAAGGAACAGAAAGTGTGTATAAATATGAAATAACAACAGATGAGTGTGAGGCGATGTGTGGGTAGAAGTGTGAAGTGAGGCTAATGCAGTATACGAGTAATAATAGTAATAGTAGTATAAGTATATTGCCAGGGAGGAAACAGCCAATCACAGTCCTCTAATCTCCTGCTGATGAATGCGTTGATAATAGTTTCTGAATGTCCTGCAGGCCTCCTGACCCTGAACGCCCCGCTGGATTTCGAGGTGACCCGGGAGTACTACCTGTCTGTGGAGGGGAGTCGGGGGAAGTCGTCCCTCAGTGACATCACTACGGTCATCATCAACGTGACGGACCTGAACGACAACGCTCCGGTGTTTCAGAGAGGAGACAACAGCGCCGAGGTGCCGGAGGATCTGAACCCCGGCAGCCTGGTGATGAAGGTACGACAATAATGAGACTTAGTTATTATTATTGGCATGTATTCATTTATCTATTTATAAATGAATGACTGAGGGTTATTGAGCATTGCTGGGAGAGTCATTGTGCCTTTGGATTAACTTAATAATAGATCAAAAAAAGATGGATATGATAATGATAATAACAATAATGATAATAATAATGCTTTTAGTTATAAATATTATAATAATTATAATGACTATTATCATAATTATCTTAATTATCAGTTCTTCCTACCATCAGGGTATTTGCAGCCTATCAGTATGTTGTTTGGATCATAGAACTAGAGGTTATCATACATCTTATTCCTCACCGTCCCCCCCCCCCTCTTTCCCTCCAGGTAACAGCCACTGATCTGGACGGTCCCATCAACAATCTGCTGCGTTACTCCATAGTGAGCGGAGACCCTCTGCAGCAGTTTACCATCGAGCCTCGCAGCGGAGAAATCACCGTCCGCACGGCGCTGGACCGAGAGGAGGTCAGTGTGTTATCTATATGTGTCAGATTAGATCAGAATAAACAGAAAAGGGCAGATGTTGAGATTTACAGCGTTTAATATCCAAAAGACGAGGAATACAGGACGGTGGACTCGTTTAGTGAACACAGAAATAGAGAGCTGTAGAAACAACTCAACGTAAAGGGATCATTAAAGGTCACCTAGCTATTATGCAAAATGCACTTCTTCATGTCTCTTCTACATCAACATGCGTCCCCTCTTCTTCATGTCTCTTCTACATCAACATGTGTCTCCTCTTCTTCATGTCTCTTCTACATCAACATGTGTCCCCTCTTCTTCATGTCTCTTCTACATCAACATGTGTCCCCTCTTCTTCATGTCTCTTCTACATCAACATGTGTCCCCTCCCCTCTTCTTCATGTCTCTTCTACATCAACATGTGTCCCCTCTTCTTCATGTCTCTTCTACATCAACATGTGTCCCCTCTTCTTCATGTCTCTTCTACATCAACATGTGTCCCCTCTTCTTCATGTCTCTTCTACATCAACATGTGTCCCCTCTTCTTCATGTCTCTTCTACATCAACATGTGTCCCCTCTTCTTCATGTCTCTTCTACATCAACATGTGTCCCCACTTCTTCATGTCTCTTCTACATCAACATGTGTCCCCTCTTCTTCATGTCTCTTCTACATCAACATGTGTCCCCTCTTCTTCATGTCTCTTCTACATCAACATGTGTCCCCTCTTCTTCATGTCTCTTCTACATCAACATGTGTCCCCTCTTCTTCATGTCTCTTCTACATCAACATGTGTCCCCTCTTCTTCATGTCTCTTCTACATCAACATGTGTCCCCTCTTCTTCATGTCTCTTCTACATCAACATGTGTCCCCTCTTCTCCATGTCTCTTCTACATCAACATGTGTCCCCTCTTCTCCATGTCTCTTCTACATCAACATTTGTCCCCTCTTCTTCATGTCTCTTCTACATCAACATGTGTCCCCTCTTCTTCATGTCTCTTCTACATCAACATGTGTCCCCTCTTCTTCATGTCTCTTCCACATCAACATGTGTCCCCTCTTCTTCATGTCTCTTCTACATCAACATGTGTCCCCTCTTCTTCACGTCTCTTCTACATCAACATGTGTCCCCTCTTCTTCATGTCTCTTCTTCATCAACATGTGTCCCCTCTTCTTCATGTCTCTTCTACATCAACATGTGTCCCCTCTTCTTCATGTCTCTTCTACATCAACACGTGTCCCCTCTTCTTCATGTCTCTTCTACATCAACACGTGTCCCCTCTTCTTCATGTCTCTTCTACATCAACATGTGTCCCCTCTTCTTCATGTCTCTTCTACATCAACATGTGTCCCCTCTTCTTCATGTCTCTTCTACATCAACATGTGTCCCCTCTTCTCCATGTCTCTTCTATATCAACATGTGTCCCCTCTTCTTCATGTCTCTTCTACATCAACATGTGTCCCCTCTTCTCCATGTCTCTTCTACATCAACATGTGTCCCCTCTTCTCCATGTCTCTTCTACATCAACATGTGTCCCCTCTTCTTCATGTCTCTTCTACATCAACATGTGTCCCCTCTTCTCCATGTCTCTTCTATATCAACATGTGTCCCCTCTTCTTCATGTCTCTTCTACATCAACATGTGTCCCCTCTTCTCCATGTCTCTTCTATATCAACATGTGTCCCCTCTTCTACATGTCTCTTCTACATCAACATGTGTCCCCTCTTCTTCATGTCTCTTCCACATCAACATGTGTCCCCTCTTCTTCATGTCTCTTCTACATCAACATGTGTCCCCTCTTCTTCATGTCTCTTCGACATCAACATGTGTCCTCTCTTCTTCATGTCTCTTCTACATCAACATGTGTCCCCTCTTCTTCATGTCTCTTCTACATCAACATGTGTCCCCTCTTCTCCATGTCTCTTCTACATCAACATGTGTCCCCTCTTCTTCATGTCTCTTCGACATCAACATGTGTCCTCTCTTCTTCATGTCTCTTCTACATCAACATGTGTCCCCTCTTCTTCATGTCTCTTCTTCATCAACATGTGTCCCCTCTGTGGAAAGAGACTCTGAAAGTTTCAGGAACAAAGATTCTCTCTCTTTTTGATCCATTTCTATAAAAACCTGTCTGAAAATGTGCTGATCAGATTTTGGCCGCTTTATGATGTCATAACGATGTTTTGTCTTGTGTAACCATTAGCCAATCAGCAACCAAGGTAACCCCCCCCCCCCCCCTTATCACCTGAATCTCCTCCTAGAGCACCATTGAGTTCTTTGTAACCAAATGTCTCTCAGAGGGGCGTGGGGAGGGGCTCCTTATTTTCATCTAAAGTAACAGACAGAGAATCAGCACTTTGGAAACAGGGCTGAAACAGAGGGGATTATGGGTAATGCTGCAATGATCTGTTTGGTGTTTCAGCCAATCAGAGACAGGCTCTGGATATATCTGAGACCTGTGATATATTGATGAAGAACAGTATCATAGGGGACCTTTAAGTAAATCTATTATACCTCCCCTCCTCCTCCTCTGCAGATGCAGCACTACTCTCTGACGGTGCAGGCGGCAGATGAAGGATATCCTCCGCTCTCCTCCGCCGTCCTCATCAGCATCTCGGTCAACGACGTCAACGACAACCCGCCGCTCTTCTCCCAGGTCAACCACAGTCTGCTGCTGCAGGTACGACCATCTGAGCACGTGTTAGCATCATGCTACGTACAGAGATGGCAAAAGTACACACATGCTTTACTCAAGTAGAAGTACAGATACTCGTGTTTAAAAATACTCTGGTAAAAGTAGAAGTATTTTACTTTCTCAACCAAAAACGTATTAACTAACAAACAATCGACCTCTACCTTTATTTGTGTGTGTGAGAGCTTGCTTCATGCTTCTCTAGGAAATAGTTGCCCACTTCCCCCCATGAGTAAATATGTGTATGATCTCCCTGGCAGGATTATCAAAGCTTTGTTTCACATGCTGGCCGTTACTCGCTGACGATTACAGTTTCTGTGCCAGCTCTCATCACTTTGCCAGCTTTCAAACACGCCAGCCACCACCTGTGATTTTGAATCCAAAGGATGTGATATCGTCTCATCTGCTGCTCTCCACATCCGCTGAGGAACAAAGCTCTGATTGCATGATTGTCATTCAGTTTTCAGTCAGGTGGTGCAGGTCAGCAGCTGTTTCTCCTGTAGATTACATGACTTCGCCTGACAATTGGTCCCCACTGGAGGCTTTTCGTTATGAGGTGACTGTTACTCTGAAAGCAGCAGATGGACAGATGATTCTGTATCTTAGCAGAGTGCCACTAAAGGAGAGAGACGTGCACAACACAGTTATAAATCCCCTTAAAGACTGATTTACAACTTCTCTGGAGAGCTTAGCCATGGTAGTGACTGTCCTCAATCCAGCATGCTGTACATTAGCACTGACTGGATTTAAAGAGTCCTCTCCTGCTGATGTTCAGGTGTATATCAGTATGTAGTGTCTCTACTTTAAAGAGTCCTCTCCTGCTGATGTTCAGGTGTATATCAGTATGTAGTGTCTCTACTTTAAAGAGTCCTCTCCTGCTGATGTTCAGGTGTATATCAGTATGTAGTGTCTCTACTTTAAAGAGTCCTCTCCTGCTGATGTTCAGGTGTATATCAGTATGTAGTGTCTCTACTTTAAAGAGTCCTCTCCTGCTGATGTTCAGGTGTATATCAGTATGTAGTGTTTCTACTTTAAAGAGTCCTCTCCTGCTGATGTTCAGGTGTATATCAGTATGTAGTGCCTCTACTTTAAAGAGTCCTCTCCTGCTGATGTTCAGGTGTATATCAGTATGTAGTGTCTCTACTTTAAAGAGTCCTCTCCTGCTGATGTTCAGGTGTATATCAGTATGTAGTATCTCTACTTTAAAGAGTCCTCTCCTGCTGATGTTCAGGTGTATATCAGTATGTAGTGTCTCTACTTTAAAGAGTCCTCTCCTGCTGATGTTCAGGTGTATATCAGTATGTAGTGTCTCTACTTTAAAGAGTCCTCTCCTGCTGATGTTCAGGTGTATATCAGTATGTAGTGTCTCTACTTTTAAAGAGTCCTCTCCTGCTGATGTTCAGAGGTGTATATCAGTATGTAGTGTCTCTACTTTAAAGAGTCCTCTCCTGCTGATGTTCAGGTGTATATCAGTATGTAGTGTCTCTACTTTAAAGAGTCCTCTCCTGCTGATGTTCAGGTGTATATCAGTATGTAGTGTCTCTACTTTAAAGAGTCCTCTCCTGCTGATGTTCAGGTGTATATCAGTATGTAGTGTCTCTACTTTAAAGAGTCCTCTCCTGCTGATGTTCAGGTGTATATCAGTATGTAGTATCTCTACTTTAAAGAGTCCTCTCCTGCTGATGTTCAGGTGTATATCAGTATGTAGTGTCTCTACTTTAAAAGCGTTAACCTTGGCAGACCATCTACATGCACCAAAACCTATAAAAAACACTGCAGGAAAAGGAACGCCCCAAAAAGCAGAATAGGACCTCTTTAAAGTTGCAAAAAGGATCCAAACTTTTCTCCCCAACACATTCTCTAAAACATTTCCTGTGTGTTCCTCACTCTGATGAAAGCCTGTCTTTGTGTTTTGTGATGCGAGCTTTAATTTAAATTTGTGAAACCACATCGGAGTTGCGTGTTTTAGCCCATCAACTTCAAATGGCTGCCCACTTCCCAAAGCATCCTATCTGTTCTTTGATGGATAACTCATCTTCATAGCTTTAATGCAAGCAGGCTTTAAACATCAGAACAATGAGACTTTGGACAGGTGATCCGTCATTTGGGAAAAGGGTAATCCATCATGTCGGACAATTTGTATTTATCCGCTGATATAAATAAGTAGATTGCAAGATGACAAACAGAGGAATGTTTATCGGGGCGCTTTACAGAGCTCAGGTGTTTAGCAGTCTCATGGCCTGTGGGATGAAACTGTCCCTGAGTCTGGTGGTCAGACGGCAGCAGACAGAACAGTTTGATGCTGGGCTGATGGTTATTATTATTATGTATTAATTATTATTACTCCAGTAGGACTCAGATGAGGGTGTTGCACTTTTCCTTTTCCTTGTACATGTGATGTTTTGGTGTTTTTTTGTTTTGTTTCTTTCCGTTAACTGTCAAGTGGGAAATAAGTATGTTTTGTGTTTCTCTTATTATCCTAAGATACTCTTATGTTTGGCTGTGAATAAGAAATATGAAGGACAGACCAGCTATTTCTATTTATTTTGTTTTTTTTTAAAAGGGGCAGGTTATTTTCTTCCTGCTCCTTTTCGGTCAACGATGTGATTACAGAGACATGTTTTGTTAACAATTATTATACATTAAGTGCTGCATACCATGAACAAATAAAAATGAAATGAAATGGGGGTCTTTTATAATCCAACAACATATTTAATCCATGTCCCTGTTCCCCTGCAGGAGGGCGAGTCGGCCGGCAGCACCATCCTGCAGCTGGTGGTGACGGACAGAGACTCGCCCAGGAACGGCCCGCCCTACTCCATCCACATCGTGAGCGGAAACGAGGACCGCCGCTTCCACGTGGATCAGGGAGGCCTGCTGTCGCTCTCCTCTCCACTCAGGAAGAAGGTCAAAGCCCATCACCTGCTCAAGATACAGGTACGATCCAGCAGAGGGTGTTAGTAAGCCAAGAGGACATGTCTGTCTGTTACTTTAGATGAAAATAAGGAGCCCCTCCCCACGCCCCTCTGAGAGATATTTGGTCAAAAAGAACACAATGGTGCTCTAGAGGAGATTCAGGTGATAAGGGGGGGAGGGGGTTACCTTGGTTAATAATTCATTCTATTTGGAGGCACCCAAGGACACCTTACAATTCATAAAATATTATAAGGGAAGGTTTAAGACAGTACAAAAAAAAAAAAAACGTTCCCATCTAAACAACTCTCAAGTCCATCTTGGAAAAAAGGTGATATGAGGCCTTACATTTCCTCAATTTAGTCTTTATCAGACCGCATGATGAAAGCGTTGACGTAGCTCGGCCAGAGGCGGACTGGCCAGAGGCGGACTGGCCAGAGGCGGACTGGCCATCGGGACGTTTGGGACGAATCCCGATGGGCCGGTACCGAAGTGGGCCAGTCGAACGAAGTGGGCCAGTCGAACGATGTGCTCCGATCGGATAAGTCACTAGCACCCCTCCCCGTTGACAATTTCCTAGCGGTATTTCCTAGCGGTTTGATTGGCAGTCCTCCTTCTAAAACTTGGATTTTATCCAATGGCTGTTTAGAAAGCAAGTGATGATCCTGATTCTGAGGGCTATCACAATTCGCTGTGTCAGAAGTTAATCAATCAATACAATCTGGAAATGTATTAACTTATTCACAGAGAGTTTTGTGGCTACATTTTGTGGCTCATAAAGATGTCAATCCATGGATACATTCCTCCGTAAACCAAAAGAGGGTTACCTAACAGATAGATAACAGCAGCCGAATTAAGGAACAACTATCTTGTCCAAAGTGTCTCTGTCATTGTCCTTCCTACGCTGCTTTAACCAAAGCGTAGTTAAATAGGAATACGTTTCTTTCACATCTCACATTTCACCCCAGAGATTCACTTAATCATTCTGCTTGAATCTCATGACAATAAAAAGAACATCTCTGAAAGGTGCTTAATGTAATC
This sequence comes from Gymnodraco acuticeps, assembly GCF_902827175.1. Classification (NCBI taxonomy): domain Eukaryota; kingdom Metazoa; phylum Chordata; class Actinopteri; order Perciformes; family Bathydraconidae; genus Gymnodraco; species Gymnodraco acuticeps. The sequence goes on along the minus strand of NW_022991942.1, from coordinate 37,344 downwards.
ACGGTACATTGAGCCTCTGTATCTTCTCGGGAGGCGACAGAATAAGTGGTAATTTCCATGTTTTCCTGTACAGAGTTACCTTTAGAGGCTGAAAGGGTGCAGATAATTACCTCGTCTTTATCTACGGACGAGGGCTCACACCGCCTACATATTCCCATCGTAATTTTAAAGACAAATAAGTGTTGTCCTCCAGGGATCCTGAAAAGTTTCATCATAAAGAAATATATGCAAGACAATGAACATTTTGGAGAACAGCATTTTGTATTATTGCAATACATGGATTTGTGTAAGCTAGATCAAATATCTTGGGGTTTAAAACTGCTGATTTATGATATTTAGTCCAAATAACTGCATTTTTGTATTGCTTGAATAGATGTTTTGTACAAGAAGATCCATATGTGCAGTGTTGGAATGGAAACACACACTGGTCTTTAAGAAGATACATTACTCTTAACTGGGAAAGAGCTCTTTTGTGCAGTAGAGGCAACAGTTAAAATAACAAAACGTGATTTATTCATATCCTATGGTGACGAACTTTAGTGGATCATATTGAATCTAGTTTAGAATTATTCTGCAGATGCTCCGGCTTCACGATAAAGTTTCCAATGTGGTGCAGAAATGAATCTTAAGCCCAGAATTGAGTTAGCATTTAATGTTTCTGGGGTTACTTTTCTCTAAATCAGTCATTTGTCTGAATGTGTTTGTGGTTGTCAGCGTGAAATAAGGTTTGTGGTGAACACAAGCTGAAGAGATCTTACTGTTTTTGTTCTAAGACATAAACTACGTCAGTAACTGGTGAATTCAACTTAAAATGGCAAAAAATCCAATTCAACTTTATTTATACAGCACATTTAAAAACAACAGAGTTTACCAAAGTGCTGTACATTAATATATAAAAAGCAGCATACATACATTCAGACTAAACACAAATGTAAAAACACGAGACAATAAAACCATACTTAAAGCCACAGACTGAAACACACAATGTGAAACACAAGAAAATATAAACACCAATTTAAAAGCACAGACTGCTAAGTATTATACGTAGTCTGCAAAAGCACGGGAGAACAAGTAGGTCTTTAATCGAGATTTGAAAACAGGCAAAGTGGGAACGAGTCTGATCAAGGGGGGAGAAATCGTCCCACCGCCTACACTTCAGCGGTAACTTCTCTCCATGTCCCCATCAGGTGACTGACTTAGCATTTTATCGTTTTCCGGGGTTGCTTTTCTCTAAATGAGTATTTTTTTGGCCTGAAATAAGGTCTGTGGTCAACACGAGCTGAAGACATCTTAACGTTTTGTTCTACGTCATAAACTACGACAGTAACTGGTGAATTAAACTTAAAATGGCAAACAAGACATAACTTCTGTCCATGTCCCCATCAGGTGACTGAGTTAGCATTTTAGCGTTTCTGGGGTTGCTTTTCTCTAGATCAGTAATTTGTTTTAACGTGTTGTTGGCCTGAAATAAGGTCTGTGGTCAACACAAGCTTAACCTAAACTTAAAATGGCTAACAAGACATAACTTCTCTCCATGTACCATCAGGTGACGGACAGCGGCCATCCTCCTCTCTCCTCCATCTGCGTAGTCAACATCAACGTCACGGAGCAGAGCAAGTACCCTCCCTCCGTGGTTCCTCTGGAGGTCTTCATCACCACCTTCGACATGCTGTTTTCCAACCGTTTGATCGGACGACTTCACGCCTCGGACCAGGACCTGCAGGATGTTCTCACCTACTCCCTGCTGTCAGAGCATCCCGATGGAGGAAGGTTCTCTGTGGACCAGGCGGACGGAAAAATCTGGGCGGATGAAAACCTCAAGGTCTCTTAATGTCTTTTTTATTTTTGCAAAGCACTTTGAATTGCCTTTTGTTGAAAGGGGCTACATATATTTATTCCGGCGCACCAAAGGCAGGAATTGCGACAACAACTTTACGGCAGCACTTATCGAGGCTTTCTGTAACAGTCCAAGTCTGTTTACAGTTTCTGATCCACTAACCAGTCCTTAAACACGACAGAGCCTATACCGCGTTCCTGTTGGTAGTGTTGTAGTCGAGACCACCTTATCCGAGACCAAGACATTACCAAGACCGGAGAGTAGCAAGACCAAGACAAGACCAAGACTTTAAGAGTTCGAGACCAAGACAAGACCAAGACCAAGGCAGGGCGAGACTGAATCAAGACTGGAACCAGACTACTATGAATCCAACACTACATGCACAGCATGAAGGAAAACCCTTTAACACACACTCACATTCTCCTTCTCTCTCTCCCTCCTTCTCTCTCACACACACTCAGGAGTTTCCGGTCAGTTAAAGCCCTGTTAGCCACACACACACACACACACACACACACACACACACACACACACACACACACACACACACACACACACACACACACACACACACACACACACACACACACACACACACACACACACATACACACACGCACACATACACACACACACACACACACCATGTATACATCACTTCAGGGGACATTACATTGACTTACATGCATTTCCTGGAGACTTATCCTAACCTTAACCATAACCAACACATGCCTAACCCTAACTTTAACCTAACAAAGTCTTCAACCTAAAATTAATGATTCCCCTCATGGGGACCTCCAATTTGTCCCCATAAGGGAAGCCACGTGACTATGTAAACAGATTTAGGTCCCCACAAGTATAGTAATGCTAGACCACACACACACACACACACACACACACACACACACACACACACACACACACACACACACACACACACACACACACACACACACACACACACACACACACACAGTCTGCAAGAGCATTTGAGTGTGTGTGAAGGGAGTGGCGAGAGGTGAGGGGGCAGCAGCCGGTATAGACCAGTGCCATGTTTACAAACATTGCGGCGCATGAGGGCAAAGATTCGGAGTCACGTGAAGTCACGTTATTGGTCTGGACCATGGATGTACGATAAGAACGGTCTCGACCGGTCTTCACATACAACCTATAGTTCCGAGACCGAGACAAGACCGAGAACGTTAAAAAGTGGAAAAGACCGGTCTCGAGTACTACAATATTACCTGTTAGTGTTTACTTCCTGTCTGTGCTATATCAATAACCTTGCCTTTCCTTTGCCTTGAAGGAGGGTTCGTACTCGCTCAACGTCAGCGTTTCCGATGGGAAGTTCACCGTTTCGACAGGGGTCAAAATCCACGTCTGGGCGGCCGATCAGAGGGCGCTGGATTCGGGTTTGACGCTGCAGATGGTGGGGTTTTCGGCGGAGGAGTTTCTGGGTGATCACTGGAGAGGTCTTCAGAGGAGTCTGGGCCAGGCGCTGGGTTTCCCCCGACAGGAGGTGCTGCTCGTCAGCCTCCAGCAGCTGCCGGACGGCGGGGGGCTGGAGGCTCTGCTGACCTGCAGGAGGGAGGGTGGACTCCTCCAGAATCTGCCCAACAACAGACTCGCAGGTGAGCAATTAGGGAGTTTAAATATTGGGACTTTTAAATTGGCAAAAATGTGACGTAAAGCATTCTTCTTCCATTTCTTTGTCCTTCCCCTTCTTCTCCTTCTTCTTCTTGTAGTTCTTCTTATTCTAGTTATTCTTCTAGTTATTCTAGTGTTTCTAGTTCTTCTTCTTCTGGAACAAGTTAATGAAATGATATGTTCATTACAAATCTTAATGTAAAAAATGCACCAGATGAGACGTTCTAAATATCGAAGCCTTTTTGGTATCCGTTAATTTGGACACAAACCATGTAATCCCTTTGAGATGAACAGTCTGTTTGATGGTGCAGTCTGTAAACCTGATCTCTCTTCTTCAGGCATCATAACGGACATGGAGGACTCTCTGGGGCTCAGCATCCTCCGGGTGAAACACAACGGGTGTTTGGGCGCCGGCTGTCCGACGAGAGGCTGCAGGAACGCCGTCCGACTGACTTCAGAGAGACTCAACCACTTCACCACCGCCAGAGCCGCTTACATCACCCCGCAGCACAGCTGGGAGAGCGTCTGCCCCTGCAACGGTACGTGTTGGCATCTACAGGAACTCAGACTGTATATCTCTTTGCCACACGAATGTAGTCGTCACCAAACACAGGTTACCGATTATTTGAGAAGAAATCCTTTTAGTGGGTTAAGTACATTCTTAGAATAAGTGAGAAATGGACTTAACTTCTGAAAGAATACCTAAGTTATTTATTATTTTATTGGAGTTTTTCCCTCTGATTATTGTAAAGGCCTCTTTTCTTTGTTGCATGTGTAAAAAGTTTGTTATTTTGAGCATCCGATGGTATCATCCAAACCATCGGATGCCAAGCAACTCATTAACTGTGAGTAACACAAATATAAAAGAAAGAAAACGAGTTTGAAAATGTCTGTTTAAGGCGTCTATTGGCTTAATAGAAAATAAGGAAGGAAGCCACGACAGTATTTATATTGTCCAATATCACACATTTTCCAACAACACATCAGATCAGGTTGAGTGTGAAGCTTCTCTCCAGCTGACAGAATATCTAACGTCTGCTCAGCGGCGCCTCGTCGGTTCGTCCTCTCTGATTTCTGTGGGCATTCCTGACAGGATTAGTGAAGACAGAGTGAGAGTTAGAGCTACGGGCTTTCTAGGAAATAAACTCGTTATCAGCTTGTTTAGAGTCCTCGTCCCTGTGGAACATCTTCTGTTATCGCTGCTTTATTTTGACTATATCGGAAACCGATTTCGACGTAAGAGACTCTGGAGTTTGGCGATAAAGAGAGAAGAAAACAAAAATATTAAAGCAGTCGTTCCGATTTTCTTTGTTGCTTTAAAGGCGTGTGAAGCATCGAGGGGTAAATGGGCATCTACCAACACACAACATGAAAAAATGACCTATTAAACCCTGCAACAGAAAGTAATTAACCACTGCAACAGGAAGTTATGAAACCCTCAAAAAGGAAGTTATTAGACCCTGTGACTACCCGATTTGCACTGCGCAAGCGCGAGTTGGTCTGCCATATTAGACAGCTACGCACAGCAACCAAAGTAGGACAGGGTTAGGGTTAGGGTTAGGGTTAGGTTAGACACAGGCATTTCACAAAGAGGAAAAAAACGAGGAGATGAGTTATGTGTTTACAACGTAATTTCCCGATTATTTGAGAAGAAAGCCTTTTCGCTGGTTAAGTACATTCTTAGAATAAGTGAGAAATGGATTTAACTTTGTTTGACAGCTATCACACTGGAAAAATGAGAAACTGTAAATGTATGCAATCATTTATGGCATTAATAATTTATATATAATGAATGGTTTTCATTTATTTAACATTAGAAATGTTAGTCTGGCCAAAACTTTGTCTGTTGAGATTCCTGGAAAAGGGAAATTACATAAAATCATCTTCTTATTACAGACACATGCATTTCCTAACATTCGGTCTATATACTGTAAAATGTATTATCTCTTCGATTTGCACACGGCATCTATTGCACGTCTGTCCGTCCTGGGAGAGGGATCCCTCCTCTGTTGCTCTCACTGAGGTTTCTCCCATGTTCCCTTTAAACTGTGGGTTTTCTCTGGAAGTGTTTCCTTGTACGATGTGAGGGTCTAAGGACAGAGGGTCTAAGGACAGAGGGTCTAAGGACAGAGGGTCTAAGGACAGAGGGTCTAAGGACAGAGGGTCTAAGGACAGAGGGTCTAAGGACAGAGGGTCTGAGGACAGAGGGTCTAAAGACAGAGGGTCTAAGGACAGAGGGTCTAAGGACAGAGGGTCTAAGGACAGAGGGTCTAAGGATAGAGGGTGTCGTTTTTCTCATACTGATATTCTGAACAATCTGTGTTGTTGTATTTGCTGGAAAGTGTCTCTACTGTAGGCTATTTTTATTATATGTACAGCACTTTGGCTCGACCAAAAATCGTTTATAAATGTGCTATAAATAAAACTTGATTTGATTTGATAAAATATTTTTCATAAAAAAAGTTGATTCAAGATCAGAACTCTGTTATTAGATCATTATTGTTCTTATATGACAGTTATTGCTAAATCTGAAAGGTCTGTCTCAGATTTGGAATTTCTCTGTTAGGGCCATATACATTTGATTATTGCCTTCATCCGCGGTGCAGGTCGGGTGGTCACAGACCCTCCAACAGGAAGTGATTTAACCTTTTTTGGCTTTTCTTTCGTCTCACTCAGTTATCTTTGTATTTCAGAGTCTGCGGTGAGGTTTGATGGTAAATCGTACCTGAAGTACCTCCACAGGATGGATGAGGACGACCAGGACTTCAAACTGTCTCTGAGGTTTAAAACTTCCCAGCAGCACGGCGTCATCGTGTCCACCAACAACACCAACCACTGGGGGGCGCTACAGGTAATTACCCCCCTGAGGAAGATGATACTCATGCAGCAATAGAGAACCGCAGTGACGCGTCCTAAAACCCAGAATCAGGTTTATTAGGTAGGTTGTTACGTTCCCTTCTAAATCTAGGGGGTACAAAGGGAAGTAACAACACACAAGGATGACCAAGCACGACAAAAAAGGAGAGAAAACCGATCTCTGAGTAACTAACAAGTCGTTTAATGAACACGACAGGAACACCGGCTCACCAGCCAACTTGCACAGAATAATACAGCATCAATATATCACGGAGCTATCAACTACCACTATCAATCGGCAAGACACAGGTCTGCACACATGCAGCCAGAGGAGGAAAAAAAAAAAAGTCTTTCTCCGGTCCTATATGGAGGCCCTGATTTGGAATTAGGCACACCTGGGGAGAGGCTGCACCTGGGGACAATCAGGCTGTACCTGGGGAGTCAGAGGGAGAGAGAGAAAAACACACACACGACCACACAAACACTTAGGCACGTAACATAGGTTGACACGTACAAGGAATTTGACTTCGATTAGATGTTACATAACAGTAAAAAAAAATAAAATAAACACAGATAGCGAACTATATTAAGAAAAGTGTAATAACAATACAAAAAAAAGAAGAATAAAGAAAGACATGGTATCCCTGCTGGTATGTTGTTTTCTTTTCTCTTCACTATATCTGTAAAGCCTCTTTGAGCACCTGAAAAAGCGCTAACAAATTAAATCTATTATTATTATTATGTTGGTTTCTAAAAGCAAATGTCGACGCTCTTTAAAACAGAGATTTCCAACGTGGTATCTTTCAGATGTTTAGTTTTACTCACAGTTGTTAGACGATATGCAACTCGTGTGGTTATTTATAATAAAATACAATTTCTCCGACACATATCAAAAGAGAAAAATAAGTTCTGTTTGATGATCATTTGAAAAAATTAAACTGCGTTTTGTTGTCAATGTCTTCCACACAGGTCGCCCATATCTGTGACTTTTGTATAGGCACGGTATCATGGGAGTTGTAGTTTTTAGTAGTGGCCAAATAAGGGTACTACACTCCTGTTCGAGTCCCTGACGTACATTGGGAAAGAGACGTCTGTGAATCAGAGTATAATACGTTTTGGGCTAAAGAAACGACCCAGCATGAACACTTGTATAGTCTTTATTTAAATCATTAGGGTCTAAAAGTATTACATCGAAGACTCTCACCGCTGATTGGCTTTCTGGAGACGATTGAGTTAAAACATTGAGTGTGAATACACCAATAAACCTGTAGAAAACGGACCTTCATCCCTTCTTCTCTGGGAAACACCAGCTCTATCCTGGTTCTTTTCATATCGTCTGTTCTGACAAAAAAAGGCAGCGTGAATCAAGTTAGTTATCCTCTCTTAGCCCATAACACGTTTGATACGGCTCTCCCTTATCTCTGCGTGGCAGCGTGTGTTTATCTGCGCGAAACGCCTGATTGAATATCAGACGGGAGCGTTAAACTCACATATTTAAAGTTCCTCAGCGGATTAAGCGCCGCCGATACACATCTGGTTTATTACCCCCTGTGTATTCAGCGTAATCATCTCATCAATGCCCTTTTAAACTGAGATGATGGAGATGCCTCTGCACGTGAGACACATGTTGCCCTTTCCCTGGAAAACACCCGCTGAGAAAACAAGCCGCAGATAACAAGGTGTCATCTTCCACATGTATTGATGTGCTGAACCCTCGAGGGGACGGACGGCTCGTTACAACACAAGGTCTTCTGCACAATATTAAACAGGCGAGTTGACAGAGAATGATTCATTGTTGTCTTCTTTAAGGAATTTAATAACACGGTTATCTGAGCAATCCCTGCATTCTGTGGTGACTCCAGAGCGACTTCCTAAAAGCAATACTAATATTAATAAAGGTTTGTATTTGATAGGATGAAGCTCAACGTGCTTTATGGCACACGACACATCAACAGAAAAACAAGGAATTCGATTTCCAATCCATTTTATTTCTATAGCACATTTAAAAACAACAGAGTTGAACAAAGTGCTGTACATCAACAACTGTATAAAAACATAGCATAAACATAAAAACAGACAGGACATGAAACAAATGTCAAACACGAGACAATGAAACCAGACCAGAAGCCACCGACTGAAAAACTCTCCTAGAGGATGTAAAAACAATACAAAACACTAGTAAGGTAAAACATTTTTTAGGTCAAAACATTATATTATAGTATAAGCAGTGTTGTGCTAGTTACTGAAAACCAGTAACTAGTTACCATTACTAGTTACTTCATGTCAAAAGTAACTCAGTTACTTTACTAGATACTTACACCCCAAAGTAATGCGTTACTGTGAAAAGTAACGTTTTAGTTACTTGAAAAAAGGGCTCCCATTAATGCCCTTATAGCCTTCATTTCAGTTCTGTTATTGCATTGGAGAATAATACAATCTGTTGATCAACTTGACATGCATTATATGCAATCTGGATTGCATCGATATTAGCTGGCTTTCCATTTTTGTATATTCTTTCTCCAGGTAGTTGGAAAAAGTGTTCCGTCCCATATGCCGTGTGCCGCCCGGACATGCTATCATGCTTACTAGCTCCCTGAAAGCGGGTGACTCCACTGTAGCAATAGCCTGCATGTGTTCATCAACATACCGTGCAATGGCTTTATCCACTTTTCCCTGGCTAGCAGTCCCTTGGTTAAAATCCAGCCGCTGTTGCTTAGGTGGAGGTGGAGTGGCGTCGGCTGAGTCTCTGTGGTCTTAGCTACTAGCTTCGTCCCAGCATGTTGTTTTTGCAGATGTTTTAAGAGATTTGAATGACTGGTTTGGGCAGTAGATAGGATCTTTGACCCGCCAAGACACAACTTACATTTAACTAAAACGTTCTTTTATTTGTGCTCGACAAAAGTGAAATAGTAAACGCAGTAACGGAGTAACGCACCATGTAGTAACGGTAACTGCGTTACTGCATTTAAAAAGTAATGCGTTAGAGTACTAGTTACTGCCAAAAATAATGTTTGTAACGCGTTAGTCCCAACACTGAGTATGAGTAGTATATATTATATACTGTATATACTGTATAGGTGCCATGGGGGAGTAAAATAGGCAAGAGATAAACAAATATAGGCTATATATTTTTGTTGTAATCCAAAAATTAACAACAGCTACAACAAAATGAATAAGTACTGAACAATAATTGAATGATTTAAATAATACAATAAATGAAACAATATATTTTTTAAAGGCACATGAATTAAATCAAATAGTGTATGGTGCAATTAGTAGGGACAGTCGTGAATCACTCTCAAATTAAGAAGTTACAGAGGCCAATATGTGTTAACATATTTGTAAAAATCCATATAATTGCATATATATCATAAGATTGTTCTTCTTAATTCTTAATTCAATTGTTTAAAAGTCACCTACACACGCCGTTGCATGAGACCGTACTCTATTTTCTCATTTAATTGCATATAAACTCAACTGCAGAAGCTATTCCTGTGTTACCCTAAATCAGCATGCTCAGCTGGTCTACCTGATGCTCTCCATGCATCACCTGAGAGAGAGCATGCAGAATACATTACCGTAGCATCGTTTTAAAGCTCCCTGCAGGACGCATGCTGCCTTTCAATCAGTGCTGTTGGGGGGTTGGTGATTTAATGTAGATTTAGTGATGCTGTAGAGCTCCATTCCCAGTGGAGATTGAGTTGAAACTGTATAGATAGATAGATAGATAGATAGATAGATAGATAGATAAATAGATAGATAGATGGATAGATAGATAGATAGATAGATAGATGGATAGATAGATAGATAGATAGATAGATGGATAGATAGATAGATAGATAGATAGATGGATAGATAAATAGATAGATAGATAGATAGATAGATAGATAGATAGGATAGATAGATAGATAGATAGATAGATGGATAGATAGATAGATAGATAGATAGATGGATAGATAAATAGATGGATAGATAAATAGATAGATGGATAGATGGATAGATAGATGGATAGATAGATAGATGGATAGATAGATAGATAGATGGATAGATAGATAGATAGATGGATGGATAGATAGATAGATAGAAATGTAAAATCAACGTGTATACTGAAAGCTCATCTCTTTCGACTCCACTTTAAAGAGCGTCGACATTTGCTGTTAGGGATAAGATGTCTGCAGGCGAACAGAATCTAACATAATATTGACTTTTAAGATGATATGAGTTTGCAGAGTGAAGTAGAACATGCAGCAGTGTTTGTGAATCAATGTTTCTCAGTGAGAACTCTGCAAAGCAGCAATACTAAAATACTAAATACTTGTATTGATATGCATATTCCCTCGTATAAATACAAAAACCAATATAATACCACATCCATTACGTTTCCATGCACATAGATCTGATTTCATAACATATAACGTAACATATTGTAACATAATGTCATGTGTGTCTGTCGGGGATCACATCTCCCCTGAGGAATATTCACCAGTAGTGACAGCAGTAAACCAAAGTAAAAGAACATTGCTTTACCAAAGAGAGCAGATCTAATTGTTAAGACGTGTTTATATTGTCAATGCAGGAAGTCTCCAGTTACTGTATTCATTATGGTTTCACTTGACTTGTGTTAGCGGTGTCTGCGCTGTGTTTCTTTTGTAGAAGGATGAGACCAGAGTCAGCATACCGTTGGAGTCGATCTCCATTTACTGACAACAGATATATAACAAATCAGTCGTTATTAAATTATCTTAGACTCCTCTCACATGGAACACATTGATAAAAAGGGAAGAGGAAAATGTGAGGGACACGAAAATAATCTTCTGAGTACAGCGACTGCATTTTGGATGTTCTGCTCACTGATTTGAGACCTAGTCAGATATTTAAAGTTTTTGTAAATGAAGAACACAGAATTATTAAATACAGAACACAGCATTTCTGTGATTATAATAAATGAATAACAAAGAAATATTTGACACCAAAGACCACTGCATATTTACAATTGTTACACTTGAACTGTTCTGAGCTTGAATCTAACCCTAATTAAAGGTAACTTGTGTTCAAACTAATCTATGTTCAGATTTTGTTCCCAAAAAACTGAATCTATAACCATTTTTCTTAAGCACCAAAAATATAATCTCTAACCAGATTTTTTTATATAATAACTGAATCTATAACCAGAGTTACAAATTAAATCTATTATCACATTTTCTTACATAAAAACTGAATCTAAAACACACCACATACTAGATATATGTATTCTCTCTCCATACTAAAGTTCACACAAACAAAAAGCTTAAAACATTTCAACACTGTTTTATTAAAGTGACTTTATTTGAACATACAAAGGATCCTTACCGCACGTTAAAACATAGAAATATTACATTACTATAAAAGCGTTTTGAACATTGATTGTCTTTCAATGTATTCCTCTTTTCACTGAGACGTATGCCGACCTGCAAACATCCCAATCAATACTTCCAGGGGAAGAATTACACACTGCAATAGCTGGACAAATAAATCAATCAAACATGATGCCTAAACAAAACATTATAATTTCTTGGTGTGCATTAAATGCCAAGTAAATGTAAATGCAGTGAAGAGCTTTCAAGGATGTAAACTTTGAGGTTTTGTTTTTTTTATGTTCCATTTAACTTGTTTTGAGGTGTCGAAATATTTTGCCATTTAATAGATTTTCTGTTGGCTTTGCCAAACTTTTTTTGACAAGTTATGATCAAGTGACCGTTAAGGGTGAAAACAGATTTGTTTCAAATGGTTCAGGGGCTTTATTTGTAATATGCACATTAGCTACAGAATAGATTTAGCAACGACACCTCATGCTTCTCCAATACAATATACTGTTGCTAACTGCTCTCTTCCTCCACACTGCAATACCTGGACAAATAAATCAATTACACATGACGGCTAAACATACCATTATAAATTCTAAGATGCACCTTATATGTAAATGGAGGAAAAGAGCATGCAAAACTACTGGATGTAAATTTGAGCTTGCATAAACATCTGTAAAAAAAAAAAAAAAATGCAATGTAGGCCTAATGTATGTTTAAAAAAAAAAGAAGATCTTCCTTATTCCTTAACTTATTTTGTCGACATATATTTTGTCATTTAATTGATTTTCTGATGGCTTTGCTAAACTTTTTGTTATTAATAATAATATTAATAATGGCATCTATAATGCAAAATGCACTTTGTGATGTCTTTTATACATAAACATGTGTCCCCGGGGTGTCGGGGAACTCACGCAGCGTCAGCAAATAAAACCCTCTCTTTTCCTCCGTACCCAAATCTTTTAAAAACGGGGCTACAACGAGCGGATACAGATTTGCTGCCGATATGACGTAATTTCGGATGGTAGACCCACAGAAAGTTGCTATCAGAAACAATGCCTGACGTGTTTTGGACGTAATCTCGTTTTTGTTTACATTAGCAAGCCTCGCTAACACTCAGAGCTAACCTGTACTGTTGAGCACATGTGTTTGAAAAGCAGGAGATAAAATAAGGAACTCACCTTGTGATAAACCTGCAAGAGAAAAAGCATTTGAGCTCCATGCTGTTTCAGAAATAATCCTTGATGTGTTTTAGAACAGGATGGTGTGTAATCACAGCAGAATGTAACTTTATCTCCGGTAGAATTCTGATCAGGCATTAGCTCCGCCTCCTTTTCTTTTTAAAGCTAAGGACCCTAAATCCGCATTTCTCTTTAAGGGCTAAAATAGAGGGAACAACTTTACAGAAAAGCAGGAGTAAAAGAAAAAACAGTCAGACAAACAGTCAGACAGACAAAACAACACATAAACTAGGGCACGTTATGATCAGGTGATCGTTAAGGGTAATTGAAAACAGCTTTGTTCCCAGTGGCGTTTCTATATGTACAAAAGTGGTGGGGCACAAAAAACTCAGATGTCTATATATAAGTTTCTGCAGAGAGGTTCATGGCTGCTGAGGCACTGACTCTTCAGGTTTACAAATATTATATTTTGACCTAAATCAAAATATAATATTATTTTCAAAAGCCTCTTTAGTCTGATGCTTCAATTCATTTTAAACAGACAGTTCAACAGAAGGATACCCAAAAAATGTAATTGTATCATTTAAATATTGAATTGTTCTCTCTTAGTAAGATCCCATTTTCAATAAAATGGTGGTCTTACCTTGACTTGAAGATGAAGTCCATTTGCCTATCCTTCTGGACAAAAATCTCTATTACTTTTTTGTAAAAGTCCTCCTTATCTTCTTGTAGTTTCAAAAGTCTATCATAAATCTAAATGATGGATTTATGATTCGAAAATGATATAAGTAGGGTAGACATGTGGATATTATCCGGCTGAACAAAACGTACATTTATCTAACAGCTACGTTTCCCACAGATCTTATTTTGAGCTATTTTCTAAAATCCTATGGAGAAATCTCATTGCTTTTTTGTGGAGGGAAGCCATGCGCAGCTTACTTCCTGGTTTTAGGACGCGTCTCTCTCCTCCTCTTCACCTGCTCTTCACACACCACACTTTTCGCGGCACACATATTTACAGCCAATCAGCTCTGAATGATGTGAGATGACGTATGGTGGGGATGGCAGCTCTATGCCCCTATGGTCATTATTTTTTGCCACACACATTAAATAGGAAAATACTCTGAGCATGCGCAGTGTAGTTTTTACAGTCACCGTTCACTTAGACAGTGAGAGGGAGGGGCAGGATCGGGTTTTGTCCCACATGGCTCTAAACAACTCAATAGGCACACACTGTAGACACTAATTAGAAGAACACAGACTAAAACAGCAATGTACAGACGAATCAGATGATTAAACATGATCTTAAAATATATTTTATAATTTATTTTTTGCATTTTGTTGTAATCATTATTTGTAATACTTTCTGCTGACACTAGGTGGGGCTGTGCCCCACCTGCCCCTAATGACCAGTCGCCACTGTTTGTTCCAAATGGCAATGAAAACTCAGTTCTTCTCTAATACAGTAAACTGTTCCTAACTGTTCCTCTCTTCCTCCTCCTCTTCAGCTGGCGGGCGGAGAGCTGCAGTTCAGCTTCAGCTGTGGGAACATCGCTGTGATACAGATCAGATCTGACCTGGTGTCAGACGGCAGGTGGCACAGCGTCCTGTTGGAGGTCAACTCCAGCGCCCTGAGGCTGACCCTGGATCAGCAGCATCCGTCCTCCCTCTCCCTGACGCAGCCCTGCAGGATGCTGAGCTCCCAGGGTGCTTTGCTCTTCGCTTCCTCCACTCCAGAACATCTTGGTAACTTCAGCGGCTGCTTGGAGGGCCTGCAACTCAACGGGGAGCCAATCAGAGTGGGGGATGCGTCAGAGTGGGCGGGGCCTGGCAGCAGGAGGGTGTTCGGGTCGTACCAATGCTGCAGCCGGAGTGGGGTCTGCGACACAAACCCCTGTCAGAACCAGGGGGTCTGCGAGGAGGATGCTGGAGGAGGTGAGTGACTGAAGAGGAGACCTAAAGCTATTCAAACTTCCCAAAAAAATATAGGTGCACAGCTTATATCCTTTATTAAAAATGAAATCGAAATCTTTTATTTATATACAAAAGGTGCTTCACATCAGAAAATACTACCCCTCTCCCAAATAACACATCACTTTGTGGTTGGAAAACAAAACATTTAAAACCAAAAAAAAGTAAAATAACACAGCACGAAAAGAAAAGAAAAAGACAAGAAATGGAGAATAAAATATAAAATAAATACAAAATTAAAAACAAAAATTAAACAAGAATAAAGAAAAATTAAAAATTAAATAATTCTACAAAAAATGGTAAATGTTGTAGGCTACACCCCAGGCCTGCTTATTATTATTATTACACAGCCTCTCAGTCAGCCATGACAGATTAGTTTGGCCTGAAATCTTTATCACTCTCCGGCCCTTTGTGTGGCTGCCTGCTTATTGCCGTTATCTCTAACTGGCTGAATTCATCTGTCGAAACACAAAAGATAGAAATGGAAGTCCGAGGGGTTTGCAGCACAATCATTTTCCTCTGCATTGTGTCTCACTAAACAGCAGGTTTGACTTATTCTCTACTTGAAATAGCAGCCGATAAAGACTCCTGCTAAAG
The DNA here is from genome assembly GCF_902827175.1 of Gymnodraco acuticeps. Lineage (NCBI taxonomy): Eukaryota > Metazoa > Chordata > Actinopteri > Perciformes > Bathydraconidae > Gymnodraco > Gymnodraco acuticeps. The sequence goes on along the minus strand of NW_022991942.1, from coordinate 21,913 downwards.
CTTTAAAATGATATTATTCCCTTGCATAGGGTGGATAAAATCAGACATAAAGCCATAGAAGATATAGATCTCAGGGCTTCAGAGGAGCGAAGAAACCCTGAAACTGTTATGAACATCTGCCTTCTGTTTCCACACGCATGGTTTATCTCAGAGTCAGTGAACCGGATTATTTATTTTTCCCCGGCAGTACAATAGGAGCGTTTACCCTGTGACCCTGTGGAATAAAGGATTCAGACTTCTCTCAGGACTTTATTCGTCAACTCGTCAAATCACATTTCATTTTATGCTTCACACACAAATCCTGGAGCGGGATGCCGAGCAACAAATAAATATTATTTCCCAAATGATCCCACCAGGTCGATGAAATGTAATGAGACAGGCGGAAAACCACGGAGGGAATTGTATTATTTGTTCCGCAGGATATAAAGTCGTTCCACTACTGAGGAACTTTATTTCCTAAGGTAGTAATTGTGATGTTAAGTAGGAGGGCCGATTAACTAGATGTCCTTTAAGCAATTCATTTAGTCAACTTGGTGATGTATTTAAATATACATTTAAAATTAAATGTTTTCTGTGGCTTACTTGAACTTTAAAACTTAAAAAGAAAAATCCACCGATGTTTCTCGATACCGGGGAAGTTAAGTTTTCTTTCTTTCTGATTTATTGCTACTTCGAGTTGGATTTGTTACTTCTTTTACCCTTCAAGAAGTAACTTTCAATGGCACTTTCTTAAAGGATATTTCGGCATCAGTAATTTCCAGTCTGACAGCTTTAGTTGCTTTGTAGGTTATAAAAAAAAGGAATACGAATGACTCTCGCTTTTGATTCTGGATGACTCACAGAGCATGATGTTTGCTGTTCATGTTTTGTGGAACTATTTCCCAATAACAGACATGTCGGTACACAACAACACAATCTTTACCGTCAAATATCAAAGACACTCTCATGATCTCTGGAGGTGAGGATTGACATTTGCTTTGTTTATTTATTTGCCTTCAGAGGAAGCCTGTGGCTGTAGTTTTTTAATATCTCTTTGTGTGTTTTCTGTTTTCTCTGCAGAGGCACGCTGCAGGTGTTCAGGGCTCTTCCACGGCAACCGCTGCGAGCTCAACAACAACCTGTGTGTCTCCAATCCGTGTAAAGACGGCACGGTGTGTGTGCCCAAGAGTGACGGTTACATGTGCAACTGCTCGCTGGACAACCCTGAAGCACGGTAAACACAGATTTTATTAATTCACTTTAAACATATTCTTAAAATCATGACAAACTACATGACAATACAGGTACATGCTATTAAAGGGATGGTCCAGTAAAGTCATTTCAAAACAACCAAATGTTAATTTTTCTGAAAGAAAGTTGAAAATGATTGAATGTTAAATCTGGAGTCCCACAGGGTTTGGTATTGGGTCCTTTCATTTTTATTTTTTTTCACTGCATTTTCTAGTTTCTTTCCTGTTGAATGTGTGTTTGTTTTCCCTCAAGAGCTGATAATGCATTATATATATTTATTTATTCTTGTTTAACCAGAGAGTTTTAGAATTAAATATGAATTGAAAGGCTGTTTTAGAAGCTTTTAGATAAGATTACAATTATCTTCTTTAAAATGAAAATGCCCAACATGTTTGGAATTGTTAGGCCAGTACACCTTCATCCTTATTACGTATACAAAGGTTGTACAACTCAAACACAACCCCTTATTACATGCAACATCACTTGTACTGCATTTGCATTCCTCAAAAGCTGTGCATGGCCTTGAATATGCATGCATATTTAATTGGGCACACACTCGGTACTATAACACAACCTAATGTTAATCCACTCACACCACCAGCAGTTTACAAAGAGGAACAGTCACGTTCAAATGAAATTACAGCAGCATTTGCATATTCCTGCTTTCATTACGGCCGCCTGTGGGATTGCGATGCCCCTCGTGGGGATTATAAGTGATCAGTGACACAGGTAGGGTTGTGATTAACTCAGTGCGTAACCACAGTGATTCTAATTGGATAATTATCTTCACAAGTACATGGGAGGACCATCTATTTATAATAGAGGGGTGCAGTGGTGACGTACTTTTCTAGGTCGACCCTGAAGTTAGCATCTCCCTGGTTCGCTCGACAAAATAATAAAATGAACTATGGCATGGTCACATGACTTCACCACCGCTAAGCTAAAGGTGGCTAATGTTGGGCTATAAAGGAACTACAGCACGGTCACATGACTTCACGTCACCACCACTAAGCTAAATGTGGCTAATGTTGGGCTATAATGGTTGAATTAAATACCATCCACATGAATGAGTGCAATACAAAATAAAATAAAGCACTTGACAACTTATTTAATCAAGAAACTTTCCAAAAACTAATCTCCTTGTCTAGGAAAAAGTAATACATGCTGGACTTTGCTCTGTTTGCTCTGTAACTACTGCAATGTACTATTCTGTGCACAGTGAGGGATTTGAACACCTGGGAAATTATTTTTGAAAAGCCAAACACCCGGCAGTTTTGATATAAAACAAAAAATATAGGTTTTGTCAGAATCGAAGCAGCGGCATCTGTTAATCAGAGGTCTGCCGGTCCGTCCTCTGGGATGTGAGTCTGGAAGTGAAGCTCTCTGCCTTATCAGTAAAATATAACCTTAATTCTCGGGACAAGGTGGACGCCTTCGTGCTGTAATTTTTTATTTAATCTTTGGGCCACAATCCAGACTATTCAGAGTTTCTGACATCATTGTTAACATTTCCTGAATAATGAGTAGCTGAAAGAGGATTTCTGCCAGAGAAAGAAAATCAACAGATATCCTTCAAATATTACATGTGAAACTTTTAACTGCATCTTACTGTCAGTTATCCGTGTTTATTGTTTACATGCTAGCGCTGCAGGACTTGATTATAATATGCAATAAGCACTAACGGTAAATAATGCAATCCGATCTTACTTGGGAAAAATGCGCAAACATTAAAATGTGCTCAGTTCTGACCTTTGCTGCCTTTAATTACAACAAATTGCTTGTTGACATTGGGATTTAGATAAAACATGATACTGTGTATTATGCAGCCCTTTTACATCCATAACAACTGTTAAATGTTAACTTTAATTAACTAACCCCTTGCCCTTATTCCTCCTAGCTTAGCACTTTCTACTTTTGTTGTTATTTTGTTTTACTTGCTTATAAGCGCTTTGAGCACCAAGAAAAGCGCTTTATAAATGTAATGTAATGTATTATTATTATTAAGCTTTCTAACATTATGGTCCAACCTTAAGCGCTGTAGTATTCTATTTTCGAGCTCCTTGAGTCCAAGTGTTAGCTGTTGCTAGCTAGCAATAATCAGCATAGACAGAAGTTTGATATTGGCTGATTTTGACAATATTGGAGTAGTTTTGTGAGTTATTGAGAAAGCTGAATCAATTTCTGACATTTTCAGGATCCAAACTTGCAACAAAAAGTTTCCAGATTTGTTCTCCTGGTGGTTGTTGAGGTTTTAGAGGACGATGGATTGTTTATGATAGTCAGCAGTACATCATCAGCAAAATAACATGCATTACAGATTATCTTTAAAATCTCCTAAATCTCCTATTTCCTTTTCTCCTGCAGGTGCTGTTCGCCCAATCTGTGTCCTGAAGGATATGAGTGTAAACTCACAGGTGACTCCTTCTTCTGTGAGGCGATGCATAATGTAAGTCCAAGCATATATCATGAATTGATCTACTGTTTTTATTAGTAACAGTGTAAGGCCAGGCAAGTTTATTTATTTAACACCCTTCAACACAAGGCAATTCAAAGTGAGTGAGATAGGAATAGTTAGGAATAGTTCAATTAAAAGCAGCGGCAAAAAGAAAAGTCTTCAGCCTGGATTTAAAAGTAGTCAGAGTTGCAGCGGACCTGCAGGTCTCTGGGAGTTTGTTCCAGATATTTGGAGCATAATAACTAATAGCTGCTTCACCATGTTTTAGTACCTACAATGACACTTCCATAGGTACCATGCATTAGACATTATCTTTAATTTATGCTGTCCTATCAGGTGTCTCCAATGATTGGCTACATGGAGATCATGGAGATCAGTGTCAGCGTGCTGGGACTACTTCTCTTGGTTGGAATCTTCGTTTGCATCAGGAAACGTTACGTCCAGAATAAGAAGAAGACGCCTGTCTGTGTGCAGGACTCCAATGGGTAAGAGCTGATGTTTGTGTCTGAAGTGAAGTTTATAAAGTCAAACATATTCCATTAGTCAAGGTTAAAACTACAGTAGAGTCTGTTTGGATTTGGTTTAGTTGGGTTAGGTTTGAAAGATCCAAAACAACGCTTTTCCAGCAGTTTATTTCTTGATTTTGAAGCAGAACAAACCATGAATTTACTATTTACTGCAACTAGTAGCTGGGTTATTTGTGTATCATCTTTTAACATGTTGCATAACTCCCCCCACAGCTACTTCCACCCCACCCTGACCAAGAGCATGAAAGCAGAGAAGCGGGAGATGAACCCGATCGAGATGAGCTCATTGGTCGGCCCCAACAACGACCTCGACAACACGCCGTTCAGGTTACAGCGCCCTGGCAGTCAGATCATCTCCTCGGGGGGGGTTTCCTGCCCAAAGATGCAGGGGCCGGTGGTGTGCAGCGTGGCCCCTAACCTCCCACCTAGACCCCCGTCCAGCTCGGATAACGACTCCATCAGGAAGACCCACTGGGACATGGACTACGAAGGTGTGTGATTTATGGATGATGAGCCTTTTGAGTGTTTGTGTTTACCTTACCCTGTTATTTTGTTGTCTTTATCTCTCGGGGAACTGCCCATCTTTTCCCCAGTGGCCCATCTCTTCCCCAATGGCCCATCTTTTTCCCCAATGGCCCATCTTCTTCCCATTGGCCCATCTTCTTCCCATTGGCTCATCTTTTCCCCAATGGCCCATCTTCTTCCCATTAGCCCTTCTTTTCCCCAATGGCCCATCTTCTTCCCATTAGCCCATCTTTTCCCCAATGGCCCATCTTCTTCCCATTGGCCCATCTTCTTCCCATTGGCTCATCTTTTCCCCAATGGCCCATCTTCTTCCCATTAGCCCATCTTTTCCCCAATGGCCCATATTTTCCCCAATGGCCCATCTTCTTCCCAATGGCCCATCTTTTCCCCTTGGCTCATCTTTTCCCCCCATGGCCCATCTTTTCCCCAATGGCCCATCTTTTCCCATTGGCTCATCTTTTCCCCAATGGCCCATCTTCTTTCCATTAAACCATCTTTTTCCCAATGACCCATCTTTTTCCCAATGGCCCATCTTCTTCCCAATTGCCCATTTTTTTTCAATTGCCCATTTTCCCAATGGCCCATCTTTTTCCCAATGGCTCATCTTTTTCCCAATGGCCCATCTTTTCCCATTGGCTCATATTTTCCCCAATGGCCCATCTTCTTCCCATTAGCCCATCTTTTTCCCAATGACCCATCTTTTTCCCAATGGCCCATCTTCTTCCCAATTGCCCATTTTTTTTCAATTGCCCATTTTCCCAATGGCCCATATTTTTCCCAATGGCCCATATTTTTCCCAATGGCTCGTCTTTTTCCCAATGGCCCATCTTTTTCCCAATGGCCCATCTTTTTCCCAATGGCCCATCTTTTTCCCAATATCCCATCTTCATTCTAATGGCCCATCTTTTTCCCAATGGTCCATAATTTTGAAACCCCCATATTCTGTTATTCTAAATCAAACTAGCTAATAAAGCATTGTAATATGGACGAATAGGTGATTGGTCAAATTTAAGATTGACTGAAGATACATAAAATAACATGGCACCTTCTCTTACTCTGTTTAAGGCCTCAAGGAGAAACCTATTTGCCAAATGGAACAATGAATCAGACAAAACGAATAAATCTAAATTAAGTTTTATAAATGTGCCAATTGTAGAAAAACTCAATATACATCTTCTACTGAATTTCCACCTCAAACTTGTGACACATTCCTACCACACGTTCCTCCTTAGAAATACCAGTGTATGAAAAGGCTTCTTATAACTTTTACCCATCATTTGTGTGGACAAAGTAGAGCTTTACATGGTAATTTGAAGACAATGGCCCAATCTTTTGAACGCACACTAGGGCTGCACGGTATTGAAAAAAACTGACATCCCGATTTTTCCCCCCCCTGCGGTATATATTGCGGTTTTTTTAACCTGTTAAACCCCAAAGTCCCGTCGGGTACTTTACTCTTTTTTTTCACGACAGTGTCTCAGGGGATCGTAATATTTAAGAACCTATTAATGTGTTTTACCAGATTAACGGAAATAATCTCAGCTAACTGACGATACAAACCATTTTTACCAAAACACAACACAAGTCTCATAAGAAGCATAATGACCCCTGAGCGAAAAATGCTAACGCACTTTGGCACAGAACTCAAGATAAAAGTACCCTTATTATTACTTATCGTAGCTGAACTTACAAGATATCCGATTAAAGCTGAGGTTCCACAGATTATTTAGGTATATAGTATCATCACTGAGTGATCTGAACTAGGACAGGGGAAGCAAACACAGACATCACAACACGTACGTTTACGTAGCTTCTAGGGGAGATGTCTCACCGTAGCTGTCAATCTGATCAAAAGACGTGTTCAATGGCATTACACCGAGAAAGAAAAAACGCGGCTGAATCGGTTAATCCATAGGTTTTTAACGTCTCTGTATAAAAAAATGATTTAATTTATAATCCATAATTCCATTTGTATGTAAATATCGCAGAGCAAAAGTTAGCTTCTAATGGTAGCCACCAGAGTGGCTGCTGCTTCCGGTCTTGGCTATGCGGAAGTCTCACACACACACATTACCAAATAAGGACTGTGTGATTTCCCCTCGATTCCATTGGCTCTGACGGTCAGAAAGAGATGTCACATGTCAAAATCCAGCAAGGCGGGCCAGAGATATGGAAAATCCACCCAAATGGCCCCAAAAGAGGGGTTTTTTGGTGCTAAATCTGTCTGAAAAGGTCAAATATCACTTGTTTTGCATCAATCTTGATACAGAATGATTGTGATTGGTGGTTTGCTGTGCATGCAGGGGAAGTTCTACACACACCAACACATGAACAAATAAGGAGTGAGAGTGACACGTAGCCAAAACCGGAAGCTGCATACACTATGGTGGCTACCATTAGCAGCTATATTTTGTGCTCCGATTTTTACATACAAATGGAATTATGGATTATGAACAATTGCTTCAAAGCCACAGATACATTATCAACCTATGGATCAACCGATTCAGCCGCGTTTTTTCTTTCTCGTTTTAATGCCATTGAACACGTCTTTTGATCAGATTGACAGCTACGGTGAAGGTACGTGTTGTGATGTCTGTGTTTGCTTCCCCTGTTGCGAGATCGGATCGCTTAGATACTATACTTAAATAATCTGTGGAGTCTCAGCTTTAATCGGATATATTGTATGTGCAGTTTCGATAAGTAATAAGGGTATCTTTATTTTGAATTCTGTGCTAAAGTGTGTTAGCATTTTTTTTTTAAAGAATAAAACCGCACGTCCCTGCGGTGTGAATACCGCGCATGCGCATACCGCGGTTATCGCCATGACACGATATATCGTTCAGCCCTAACGCACACCGCCATTAATTACATCGCCGCGACTCATTTCCGACAACGTTTTGTGCGATTAAAGTACGTGCATAGTGTCAAATCCAATGCATATAAAAAATTATCTCAGTTTTAGGAGACGAAATGTTCTTGCATTATCTTTATTTGAATTGCCTTTTTCTTTCCTGTTGCACTCTTACTCACACCATCTCCTTCTGCTCTGTTGTTATCCTGCTTCCTTCCGTTTTGCCCTCCTAACCTTTCTCTCTCAGTCTTCCTTTTGATTTTGTGTGCAGCATTTTTTCTTTCATGCAACAGATCAATACGCTATGCTCCACACAGATGAAGAGGGTTCATCTGTGTGACCTTAGTCGTTATCAATTTCGTTGTTAAAGTGGACATCAGCTGAATCCTCTTCACTCTGTTTTTTTTGTGCCACTTGATTGCATTGTCCATGTTCTCTCACACAATTGGTTTTAAACTCTGAAAAGAAGATATAAGTTTGTTATAAAAGCTTGGCACGATGATAGACAAAGACTTAATGATGGACCTTCTTGGCCTTCTTTCACAATCGCTGTTATTGAAATGGTGATGATGAATCTAATCACAGAGCCCCATTACACTGTCAGTCACCATGAAGCCGTTTATGGACATAGAAAGATTTTCAAGACGTTTTTTTAAATATAACTTTTTTAATCCTGCCTCAAGTGCTTATTTGCAGTATGTAGTAGTACATTGTGACATAGTGACATCACTATGGAACCCTCGGGCTCCTATTGGCTAACGCTCCAACATATAGTCCATACATACTGATATACATCTGAACATCAGCAGGAGAGGACTCTTTAAAGTAGAAACACTACTAACATACACCTGAACATCAACAGGAGAGGACTCTTTAAAGCAGAGACTACATACTGATATACACCTGAACATCAGCAGGAGAGGACTCTTTAAAGTAGAAACACTACATACTGATATACACCTGAACATCAACAGGAGAGGACTCTTTAAAGTAGAGACACTACATACTGATATGCACCTGAACATCAGCAGGAGAGGACTCTTTAAAGTAGAGACACTACATACTGATATACACCTGAACATCAACAGGAGAGGACTCTTTAAAGTAGAGACACTACATACTGATATACACCTGAAAATCAGAAGGAGAGGACTCTTTAAAGTAGAGACATTACATACTGATATACACCTGAACATCAGCAGGAGAGGACTCTTTAAAGTAGAGACACTACATACTGATATACACCTGAACATCAGCAGGAGAGGACTCTTTAAAGTAGAGACACTACATACTGATATACACCTGAACAGCAGCAGGAGAGGACTCTTTAAAGTAGAGACTCTACATACTGATATGAATATGAATATGAGCAGAATATGGCCCGTTAAAGTGGACCAATCATGCTATATTTGAAACATATATTGTAAGGCCATACCAATATAAAGTATATCAATATTATTTTTTTTCCAAAATACCAAAAAGATCCTGCATTTTAGCCATGCCTCATTTCACTCTATTTGCTCTTTCCAGCCCTGTTTTTTTTCAGGGGGCTGATTCTGTGGGCTGCAGCTGACCACGCCCCCCTGCAGGAGAGGGGAGTTGGCAGTTACTTTGGTATTAGGGCAGGGATATCTAGATACTTTCCAAGGTTTGACATCATGAATTGTGCTACTTTTAAAGCAAGCAACGATGTTTTCAAATCTGTAATCAAAAAGCTCCTCAAAAACGCTATCGTAGCATCTGCCGTTGTTACGTTAGTTCAAACGGTAACAACGGACTATTTTTCTTAGTGGATGCATGTCAATTTAAATCAATACAACTATTTTTTAAATCAATAAAAGCATTTTCTAAATCCATAAAAGCATTTCAATTAATATTGGGAGTCATGTCGTTACTTTGTCGAGAATGTGGCCATGTGATAAGCGGGATAATGTGCACATTGCATAATGTGCCTTCATGCCGATCTAGATCCCTCCGCTTCCCGTCGGGCTCCTGATCAGCCTGTCGGTGTTCTTTTCCCCATAATGACCGCGTCGCTGCACATTATCCCTTACATATGATTATATAGAGTCATTATTCATTTGTTTTAAAGCAGGAGGCGCAAAAGCTTGCCTCGGGGAGGGAGAAAAAGAGCCACAGCGGAGAATAAACAGAAGGGCAACCATGGCAACCATGCAAGGGAAGTCTTCTTCGCTGCTTTTGTGGCAGACTACAGCGCCACTTACAGGCCTGGCATATGTACTACAGCGTCTCCAGCGCTTTCGAGCGGCAATGGCCGGCCGTGGTCCAACCTCTCATTCCCCTGATGGGTGGAGAATTGACCAATAGCCGTAGCGCCACTTTACTGACGTCAGTAAAGTGTTCAAATCTGGATCAGTCTGTATCAGATCTGTTACAGCCACGTTTTTAGAGATGTGGGTATGGAGGAAAATAGAGAGGGTTGTGTTTTCTGACACTTGGTGAGTTCCCTGGAACACCGGGGACACATATTCATGTATATAAGACGTACAAAAGTGCATTTTGCATGATAGGTCCCCTTTAATGTAGAGACACTACATGCTGATATACACCAGATTTAAAGGTGCAGTCCGTTTTTTTATCTTTGAAATCTTAAAACATCTTGTCGACCTCCTCCTCCTCTCATCTATACTTGTCCCTTCCTTCTTGCTATCTTCCTTTGACCTCCATCTTTCTTTCAGTCTCTCCATCTTCATCTCTACTCTTAAACCACTTCTCTCCCGGATCTTTTATCTGTTTCTCACCTTCTTGTCCATCTTTCACTCTCTTGGTTTCTCTCTTTTCCTCCATCATTTGTCTCAGCCTCACCTCTAATTAAAAACCACTCTTGTTTATCAATTTGTTTACACTCTCACCTTGCAACTTTCTCTGCTAATGTTCTCTGTGTCTCTCTTTAATATTTCCCTCGCTAGCTCGAGATGTTGTGCGTGAAGGGAGACATTTGAAGATATTCTGCAAAGTGCTCGTCGCTGTGTTTCCTGTCAGTCCAATACCATGAGCTCAAATCAAACACCCGGGGCTTTATAATATTTTGTTGATTATAATTAGCGCTTGATTGCTATCAGCAGGGGTTAAATTGGGCCGGGGCTAAGCCCCGGCTCATAGGACGATGCTCTGACGTCATCACCCTCGCACATTTGTCATATGTTTACAAAAAACGATATATACATTAAAACTTTTCTCGTTCTTAATATAGACTATTTAGGGTCGATATGTGTTGACTTTAAAATAGCAGTTCTCTGTGACCGGATATAGTTTTTTTCGGCTTAGTGAACATGTCTCTGCTCCGATCAGGAGCTGCAGCACCGCCCGGACTCCGCTGCTCCTCCATGCAGTGGGTGTGTGTGTGTGTGTGTGTGTGTGTGTGTGTGTGTGTGTGTGTGTGTGTGTGTGTGTGTGTGTGTGTGTGTGTGTGTGTGTGTGTGTGTGTGTGTGTGTGTGTGTGTGTGTGTGTGTGTGTGTGTGTGTGTGTGTGTGTGTGTGTGTGTGTGTGTGTGTGTGTGTGTGTGTGTGTGTGTGTGTGTGTGTGTGTGTGTGTGTGTGTGTGTGTGTGTGTGTGTGTGTGTGTGTGTGTGTGTGTGTGTGTGTGTGTGTGTGTGTGTGTGTGTGTGTGTGTGTGTGTGTGTGTGTGTGTGTGTGTGTGTGTGTGTGTGTAAAGAGAGTCAGTGCCGCCAAACAACCCGGCCGTGTTGTAACACGGAGCCCGTTTCCTAAACCATGCTAAATGTGTGTGTGTGCATAAAGCTGAGTAATAATTAAATAGATTCCAGTGAGATTTAGGGAGGCGTGTGGCGCAGTGGATAGAGCCTTGGTGTTGGGATCAGGGGGGCACAGGTTCAAACCCCACTGCAGTCAGCATGTCGTTGTGTCCCTGAGACACTTCACCCCTGTGGGGATTGAACACAGTATTGCGTATGTAAGTCGCTTTGGATAAAAGCGTCTAACATGTGACATGTAATGTAGTTTACTCACATACTGTTGGCCATACTCACGCAGCCCTTCAAATGAACTGAGATTACCACACAAATGTTCTTTAGCAAGTGTGCAGAGCAATGCTGATTTAAAATATAAATTTGAAGGTTGGATATTTGTAAAAATGATATAATAATAATTTAAGATGTCATTTCATTTATTTGTAGTACTTTCTATTTTGATTGTGGCATCAATGTGGGCATTTGATACAGATAATGGAGCAGATACTTTAGGGCCTCATATACAGTATAGCCCTTAAGGTCAAATAATCAGACCCCCCCCCCCCCCCTCGCACCTTCAAACAGAGCCCCACCACATCAAATCCCCCAATGTAACCCCTGGCTATTAGTGTTGTTATCATTGTTTGTTTGCATTCAGTGAGTGCAAATTGTAAACCCTAAGCACAAATGATAACCCCTGCCTGACCACAACCTCTTCAGAAAACCTGAATTAATGTCAATAACAGCATCTTTAATGCTAATTTAGACAATTTAACCAGGTCCAAATGATCAAATACACAAATAACTGCGTCATGCATGCAGAAGCTTCGCTGCAAGGTCGACAACAAATCTCCACGAAAAAACTGAGAAATAACTTTTTATCCGACACCTGTTGGCAAACCCTGCGTAAGGAAGATTTAGAAAGTGTATTGGGTGTTACATTTCATTAGCATTGGAAAGTATTTCAGGGTTAGGGACTTAGCTGGAGATTAATTTCAGGGACAAATTCAAAGGGATGAAATGTTATGAGCACACAGGGACGTATTAAAGAGCTTTTCATCAAGGTCGTCCTTGAAGTGTCTAAATGTTGATCTGAATTCAAGAAAAGAGGATTATTCTACTTTTACAGTCTTAGGGAATCTGCTTGAGAAATGTGTCTAAAATAATAAAATAAATGTAGAGACAGCTCCTTTCCTCCTGTTCCCACGCCTTCCTTAAAAAGGATTTAATATGCAAATACTTAAAGCGTTTTAAAACCCCAGACTTGTTCAAATCCGTCCCACACAGCCAGTGTTCCTCGTTCAGTGACAGCAGGAGTTTGATAGTCTCAGAGCTGATTCACTGTGTCATAACTATTCAAGACTTAGTGCCAAACTTAGTTTAGCACTTCTGTTCTCCTTGTCTGGAGGTCGATTGTTTTCTGAATGTGTTTTTGGTTGTTAGCCTGAAATTAGGTCTGTGGTTAACACAAGCTGAAGAGATGTTAACGTTTTGTTCTACGACATATGATACGTCAGTAAATACCCCACTGGTGGTCTAAATGAGACGACTAAACATCATCAGGCCCAACATTAGCCGCCTTTAGCTTAGCGGTGGCGACGTGAAGTCATGTGACCGTGCTGTAGTTCCTTTATAGCCTAAAATTAGCCGCCTTTAGCTTAGCGGTGGCGACGTGAAGTCATGTGACCGTGCTGTAGTTCCTTTATGGCCCAACATTAGCCGCCTTTAGCTTAGCGGTGGCGACGTGAAGTCATGTGACTGTGCTGTAGTTCCTTTATAGCCTAACATTAGCCGCCTTTAGCTTAGCGTGGTGACGTGAAGTCATGTGACCGTGCTGTACTTCCTTTATAGCCCAACATTAGCCGCCTTTAGCTTAGCGGTGGTGACGTGAAGTCATGTGACCGTGCTGTAGTTCCTTTATGGCCCAACATTAGCCGCCTTTAGCTTAGCGGTGGCGACGTGAAGTCATGTGACCGTGATGTAGTTCCTTTATAGCCCAACGTTAGCCTCCTTTAGCTTAGCGGTGGTGACGTGAAGTCATGTGACTGTGCTGTGCCACGTTTAGAAGACATGTGATGCTAGCTAAAGATTATTGAAAAGTGTAAAAAAGAAATATTCATACACTTGCATCATAAATATGTTTGCATCAGAGCTTATTAAAGGAGAAATCCCATAAAGAGTCATAAAACAAGTCATCAAAAGTAACGGAAGTCAAAATGTCATGAAAAAGTCATTAAGAGTCGCAATATATTTAGTCATGAAAAATCATACTATAAAATGTCATAGAATACAGTATGTTCTAAAAAGCGCTACAGTATAATAGGCTGATCTGTCAGACTTGTCTAACTAGAAATGATATCATGATAAATAACTCTAAATATTCCTCTCCTCTCTCAGTTTATCCTGCAGACCCGGACTACTACGGCCGCCCAGCTCCAGTTCAGGAGTTTCCTCAGTTCGACATCGTGGAGGACACGTACTCCACCTCCACCTCCACCATGGACTCTCGTAGAAACTCTCGATTCGGCGGCTTCCCGTTTCCTCTCGAACGAGGCGACCGCCGCGCCCCTCTGCCTCCGTGCTACAGCAACCAGAACCTGGACAACTTCCTGGGTCCAGACGGGCTTCCTTTGCCCAAAACACAATGCCCAAACGAGTACACGGCCATGAGCTACTACCCAACTCAGCAGCACAAAACCCAGAGTCTGGACAACGTTTCGGGCGGATATAAAAGACTCAGCATGCGTTTGAGCGTCGCCATGCCGTCGTACGCGGAGCAAGTTAGCCCGCCGCCGCAAGCTAACACCGCGCAACCTCAAACTCGACCCGCGAGAGAAAACATGAGAAGTTACGATGGCTCCAGCATGGTAGAGAGCGACTATGGTAGCTCTGAGGAAGTCATGTTTTAAAGGATATGGTGGAAGACCCCTTGTTTCTGGGGTGATTTGAGTCTTTTCACTTGAAAAAGGGAAGATATACAGAGATATGTTCTGCTTCTCCACGTTAACGATACGATACGTTAAAGCTCTCCTATCATGCAAAATGCCCTTTTTAATGTGTAAAATACACTTAATAGTGTCAGGGAACCCACAAAGTGTCAGAAAACACAACCCTCTCTCTTATCCTCCGTACCCACATCTCTAACAACGGGGGAACAACAGAGCTGATCCAGATGTTCTGCCGATTTTACATAATATCGGAAATGTGGGCTGGCTTTACGCCCACGGGCCTATCAGGAACGTTGCTATCAGAAACAATGCGTGATATTTTTATATATATCTTTTAGGACATGTTGGAAGACACTGGTTTCTGGGGTGATTTGAGTTCCTTTTCACTTTCATAAGGGAAGATATACGGAGATTTGTTCTGCTTCTCCACGTTAAGGCAGCTTTGTGAACAGCTTTCAAACTCAAAAACTCTGTGAGATCTGACTCGAGTTTATCTGTTTGACTCAAAGTTTCGACTACAAGAGTTTTTTCTCGATTCTTCTGCGGAGGGAGTTCAGCAGAGGTTCATCCCTTTTGTCTAAGAAGAGGCGCCGCCGAGAGCCCTCACGAGCTCGTTAGGGCTGTGAAAATGTGAACAGTGTTACTGACTTGACTGTGAACTGTTTCGAAGAGATAAGACTTTTTCTTTAAAGCTTCAACACGAGAGAATCTGACTCTCAGAAGCTGATTCACAAACACTCACTGCAATGCAAACTACATCTCCTGCATTTCACTTCGTAAACACAACATGTTCAGCTCTGCAAACATTGATAACCTTGTGATTCAATAGTTGGCAGCAGCAGGTATTAGATGAATCCTGAGCTGTATGAACAGTGTTTATCACATCCTACTCTGCTGTGTGCTGTGGGAAACTCATGTAATCCTACAATAACTGCAAAAACACACAACAGGGTTTACCGTGTGTCTAATGTCGGCCCTCTATTTCAGATGTACAGGTGTTAAAGGTGAGCAAGATAAACATTTCACTGCTTACTGTTGTTTACCGTTAACATGAAGGGGGCTGGATCCCCGTAAAGAAATATATGGAAGCCGTAAAGTTGGTGTTAGTCGATGTATTTGTGTAACTAGTATTAGGCTGTGTCCATGTTCTGTACATAATGAATATGAATGAGAGGACTGGAGTAGAGAAAGGTCTACGCAGCCATTTGAAATGGTAAAACATACGTGTAATGATCAGGAGCTGGTTGCGCATTATGCAACAGATGTAAAAATACATGTTACATGTAAAGAGCCACAACATTCACAATGAAATATCACCTTATCTTTCCATTGACGCCTTTTACTATAGAGGGTTTAGAGCAGTGCTTCTCAAAGTGTGGTCCGCGGACCACTGGTGGTCCGTGAGCGCCCCCTAGTGGTCCGTGAGTATATTGGTAAAATTTCACATTTGAAATAAATAAATACATTTAAGTTTTCCGCACTCTCGCGCGAATATCTCCGCAATGGAGTGAGCTTAAGTTTCACTTTTGATTGCATGATAAAGCCCAGATAAACACCTTCATCACACATGTGGCCACTTGTTTGTACCATTTTCAGGCGATTTGTAAAAAACGATGTGTTTTTGGATATTTGTGGAGTTAGGTGGTCAGCGAGTGTTTTTTTATTGGTTAAGTGGTCCTTGGTATGAACAAGTTTGAGAAACACTGGTTTAGAGCAACGACTCATTTTAATTAAGATTTGTTTTTATAATTGTCTTAATATTTAGTTTTTAATAAAATATTGGAATATACATTTTGCACCAGAGGGGATCCAACTGAAACTATGCAAGAAGAATAAGTAGATACATATATATGGACATTGATACACACACATATGAATATAAGAGAACAAAATAATCTAGTAATAGTAATAGTAATCTCTGTAAATAAATAATTATCCCCAGCTTTGTTTAAGGTGGATAATTAATAAATAGGTGATGGATAATGGCTTGTATTAAATATTAATAATATTACAAATATTTCAATTTTGCAAAATGGTGAATAACAAGCAAACATTTACATTTGAGGAGATTTTTTAATAATTTGAGGTCTCAGTGTTTTCCCGTGTGCAGCACGGGTCATTCCTTTATCATTTATGATAAACACATGATTCATTCGGCCACTCAGCAGTGTGTTCTTCAGACTGGATTCACATGTGAAACCTGGATGAATGATGTGGGTTTTTAACGATTTTAATCACATTTCCTTTCCGTTTTTCGTCTAAAATGTGCTGCATTTCTTTCCGTCCAATAAGCATGTAAAGCAGTATGTCTTTGGAGATCAGCAAAAGTCTTATATAATTACCAATCGTATCCAAACCAGGATGTTTCATTGCTAAAATACACCTGAGAAAACACATTTCATTGCTTTTCGAAATGAATTTTTTAATCCAATCTGAGGATGTTTTCTCCGAGCAGCTTCAATGCATCGCTGTGGGTTCATGTCAAATGTCTATTCCTGCTTTTAACTGTGTACAAAACCACCTTATAGTGTACAGGTATTGTGTTGTACACAGTGTGTGTCTGTGTGTGTTGTGTGTGCAGACTTCACTTGAATGTCATTTGTTTTCATTCATAAAGTTTATTTTTGTAATCAATGTGCCCCCCCCATGTTTCGGCCTGTTGTTTCTCTGTGAGAGATTTTATTAAGATGTTTCTGTTTTTGTTTTTCAATATTGTAAAGATAATATTAATAAAGATATTAACTTCTATGAACGCTGATGCAGGTCCTCTTTATGTTTCATTTAAGTGCTATAGTATGTCATTAAAAGTAAAAGTAGTCGTTGTGCAGATTGGTCCATTTCAGAATAATATATATGATATGTTTTATAATGATTGATCATGAAAGTGTTCTCAAAGCTGGTGAAGGTGCAGCTAGTTTGAATGACTTTGTATACTGGAGGGTAGCTTGTGGATTTACTCCAGGTGGAACTAAAGTCTGATTCAACACTTGATTATATTTCACATCATTCATCCAGATCTGTGAAGTAACTAAAGGTATTAAATACATGTAGTGGAGGAAAAGCACATCATTTACCTCTGAACTGTAGTGGAGTAGAAGTACAAAGTAGCATACAATGGAAATACTCAAGTAAAGTACAAGTACCTCAAAATTGTACTTAATTAAGTACAGTACTTAAGTACATACGTAGTTACTTTACACCTCTGATAAACAGTCCAAAAGATGTAACATAGCAGAGTCACATGCTTCAAATGCTTCAAGACACAAAGAGGGATCAATTGATCGTGTTCAAAGATTTGAAGACAGACTTTTTAAAATCGTTTTGAAGTTTAAAGTGTTGCAGTTACATTTGAATCCAATTTCCTGATAAGCACATTTAGCCCATATACCATCACCAAGCACATTATCTATTGAGTCTTAACGAGCGATAAACGTGTATTTATATAGAGATGTTCTTTTACTTCTTAACACAATGACAAAGACATAACAATAAACATCTGATTCGTCTCCGTCTGGAGGACAGACGTTTATGTGAGACAGATAATAAAAAGCCGGAGGACACAGAGAGTGTGTGTGTGTGTGTGTGTGTGTGTGTGTGTGTGTGTGTGTGTGTGTGTGTGTGTGTGTGTGTGTGTGTGTGTGTGTGTGTGTGTGTGTGTGTGTGTGTGTGTGTGTGTGTTGTGTGTGTGTGTGTGTGTGTGTGCGTGTGTGCGTGCGTGCGTGTGTGTGTGTGTGTGTGTGTGTGTGTGTGGCACAGAGATAAAGGGTGTTTGGACTGTTATTACAACGGAAGAACCTCTTATCTACCAGATTCAGCAACTTGCTGCTACATCCCGACGTGTGTGTGTGACGTGTGTGTGTGTGTGTGTGTGTGTGTGTGTGTGTGTGTGTGTGTGTGTGTGTGTGTGTGTGTGTGTGTGTGTGTGTGTGTGTGTGTGGTGTGTGTGTGTGTGTGTGTGTGTGTGTGTGTGTGTGTGTGTGTGTGTGTGTGTGTGTGTGTGTGTGTGTGTGTGTGTGTGTGTTTTCATGTGCCTGGGCTAGAATACATATTTTTCTTTTGCGGGGGGAAATAGAGCAATTTACAGGCATGTCTGAGGTGACAGTGGGCAGTAATGAGCCGAGGAAGAGGTTAAAAGTCGGAGAAAACCCATTTCAATCTCAACACCCATTACACCTATCTGCTGCAGGGGTTTCTGGGAAATGCAGCGGACGTATACCTCATTGCTGTGCAGCTGGAGGACTGTTTACATTAACAACAGGTACTGCAGATCATAAATGAAATAAAGGCTGCAGGTTGTTTCACAGCACATTGAATATGTGTCCCCAGGAAACTGCATTTATTAGATATCATGTATGAAATATATTGCTAAGTGTTCCTATAGCAGGATTGCTGTCAACAAAATAAACAACACAGTCCTGTGTGGTGCAGGGAAACATGCTGCCTTTTATTCACTGTGAAAGACTTTCTGATAAGTTAAAGGAGACCTATCATGCTATATTTAAATGATATAGTGTATGACCATACCTATATAAGGTATATTTATACATTTTATTTTTCAAAATACCAAACAGATCATTTTTTAGCCATGCCTCGTTTCGCTCATTTTCGCTCTATTCCAAGCCTGTCTTTGAAAATTCTGAGCAGCAGCTGACCACGCCCCCTGCAGAAGAGCGGGGTATGAGCCGGCGAGAGTCACGTTACCATGCTTGCTGTGATTACGAGTGTGGAATAAACATGTCATCTCAGAGCAATGCATGTGTTCAAGCATATTATGAATTTGATCCAGAGACTGACCCTGAAGCAGCGGAGGTTTTGGTGGAGGTGCAAAGATCTCGGTTGCAGCAGGACGTTTCTGAATGGTTAGTTGACAAGCTGTTGTCCCTATTTATTTTACTCTGTTACGATGCGTGCTACTTATTCCGTTCATATTTTTGGCTAATTAGCAAGAATGCAATGTGTACAGTTTGTAACTTAGAGTTTGTAACGCAAAAACAGCCATACATATATATATATTTATAAAGGGAGACATTCATATTTTCAGCATATATACAATGGCCTCATTGCGTTTATTAATAGTTTACAGTCCTTTTCTTCCAACAACCGTTGGAAAGTTCAATAACTTAGGGTGATAAAAAGTATAACTCCAACAACACCTCAGTTGTCAGCAATGTGTGCAGTTTCATGTGTTTTTAAAAGCTCAGTTATTGACTTATTTCTACAGGTGGACATGTGCAAATTGCGCCACGATGCCTTCTGAACGGATAATGTGCTGCATGGAGATACCACAGGTAACATTTTTGATAGCTTCACTAAATTGTCCGTTTAGAGAATACATGTTTCACATGTCATTCAATATATCTTTATCACACTAGGTGTCAAGACGGATGCAGGAACTTGAGGACTCTGTAACCTGTATGGTGGACCATCCTGGATTGGAGCCTGTGTGCCTGAATGTGTTCTCCCTGCAGAATGCATAGAATATTTACAGAGCTGAACATGGTGGACTACAGTTGAGGCAAATAGAGCAGTGAGTGGTTTGTTTGTTTTGACTGAAATTGTAAAACGAATGCCAATATTGTTCATGGAAATAAATACTGGTGTATATGGCTTTATGCAATCTTTCATTCTGTCATTGTACATGTACTATTATATTATATACTACACAGCAATGGCATAACACAACCAAGTGTACGACAACAAAAGTCCACACACAACCTTATGCTTTTGAAATCAGAATATTCTTTACCCATCCAAACATGAATAATCACGACACATTTGATATCAACTCGGAACTTTATTGTCAAAATCAACGGTTCTTTGAACCCATAAAAAAAAACTAAATGTACTTGTATTTTGTATAAATGACACTAAATATATTTTTTAATGATTTCAGGCGTCACAGGTATCTAGCCTACAGAAGCTTTGTGAGCTGGTGCTGGGGCTTCCTTGGACGCAGGATCAGAGTGGTGATTCCGGCCTGCGTTGTCCTCAGGATTCGCAGGGAGTTTCCTGATCCGCAAAATGTCGATGTTGGGTTCAGACAGCAGCCAAATTGAACCGTGTAGCATACCCGGCGATGACCTCGTCCCTGTCAGGTCGCTCATAATGGTGCAGGGTCCACAAAGACTTGGTCGAAGATGAGGTCCATCAAGTTGGCCACGTAGCCTGTGCAATGTTTAAAAAAAGCACAACAAAAAATGTGGTTTACATTAGTATATGCATGTACAAAACTGAAAGTTCTTTCTAATTTTTTTATTTTATATTTGTAAATAGTTGTATAATAAATATTTTAAACACTTACGGAATGTGGGTCAGTCTTTACTGGTTTTGCTCTGCATTCTCCCTTCCTGGCCTTTGGGAACTGCAGTTTATACAGAGGCTTTCCAGTGGATGTAGTGGCTTGTGCACGCTCAGCGTTTTCATTGTAGTGCAGGGCTGCCAGTCTTTCATTTCCGCCATGATAAAAAGAAAATGTAAATAATAGCAAAGGATGTACAAATTGTCACTAATTAGTAAGTATGTGAGGTGCTGGCCTGTAAAGAAGAAAACATAGTTAGAACAAAATCATCTCAATTTAGTATTCAGGATGAGAAAATACTATTTGGATAAATATCGTCTGAAATCCCAAAAGATGGGGCTTAAAACTCTCTATTTAGCAAA
The DNA here is from genome assembly GCF_902827175.1 of Gymnodraco acuticeps. Lineage (NCBI taxonomy): Eukaryota > Metazoa > Chordata > Actinopteri > Perciformes > Bathydraconidae > Gymnodraco > Gymnodraco acuticeps. The sequence continues at coordinate 1,007 of NW_022991942.1, read as the reverse complement.
GCTCTTTGCTTAGCCTTTTCCAATCTGAGTTAGTTTTGAACCGTAACGTGCATGCTGTGTTTCTGACTCAATACAGATGATGTGTTGGAGAGGGGCTGAGCTCAGTAGACTGACTGTAATGAGTGCTAGCCACTAATTAGCCTGTTGCTAGGTAAGGCCTCGTCAACAACAACAGACCAACGGGGCTTTAGTTCTGTTTTACTCGTGGTGTGTGTCCCCCCCTCGCATACAAACACAGTGTTGTATCCTCACACACCCCCATGTATATTCATGTGCGCAAACAAGTAAACACACAAAAGCTTTTACATATAACGCTGCAAAAAACGGCAAGTCTCATTAGCGTAGCGTAGCTTACAGATCGATGATATCTGATCGTTCTTACAGACTACAATCACAAAAGCTTTTACATATAACGCTGCAAAAAACGGCATGTCTCATTAGCGTAGCGTAGCTTACAGATCGATGATATCTGATCGTTCTTACAGACTACAATCACAAAAGCTTTTACATATAACGCTGGAAAAAACGGCACTTACCTACAGAAGATTACGTTTGTTATTATAACTTACTCAATATGATTTTAGAGGATACAAAATACTAATAAATAGGAGAATAAATACTTGTGTTATCGGCTAGGGCGTGGCTTTACAGCCTTCACACAGATCGCCATTACGGCAGTATGTCTGAACATGTTAGCAAATGCCTGATAATTAAAATAAAAGACAAAGCAAACACTGCGGAGCGTACAATATAAAATGTTACAAAAACATATAAACACCTAACCGATTACTATTTGGGTTTGAGGCGACATTGATACGGCGAAGCTACATACTACAAGCTAGAGATAGCTTTATCAGGAAAAACACCGCTAAATACAAACTTACAGCTTCAAAATTGGATGTGTCCTCACTGGCCTGGTCCCGGATGGTTGGTATTGATCCCGGGTTTAGCATTAATTTGGAGGCATATCCGTGTTGGACTTGAGCGAAGTTCATAAACATGTCCGT